>NW_024582895.1:363891-374036 GCF_018398535.1 Haplochromis burtoni | reverse complement strand
TGATATAATGGATTTAACTTAAAGTTTTTTTATAACACTGTGTCAGAGATCGGTGATTGTACTTCTACATTTACCTTTGTGTAGAAAGAATAGTATAAACTACAGTTTGGTATTGATTGTTATTTTTATTTTTGTGCATTATTAATGAATGCTGTTGATTTTGTATTTAGAGGTTTTATTTGTCTGTTCTGAGCGGAATCAAGCAGAACTGTAACACTGTTATCTTAATGCAAGGAGGGAGGAATTTTTTGATTATTGTTAAATAACTTTTATTGTTATCTTTTATTTTATCCTTTATATTTGTATCTTTCTTATTTATTTTCATACTGCAGACTTTTTGTATGCATCGTCTAAAGGACAGCACAGGTAAATAGTAAATGTATGTCCACTGCACAGTTCTGTTTTCAAAATGACTTAATTAAGTTTTTCACAGCCTGTTTGTTTGTTTTAAGCCGGTAAACTTCCTCTTCACAGCCGATTTGGTCTTCTTAGTGTTTTAAACTTGCTTTATATTCTGTTTCATTTTTGTCGTTTATGTCATGTTATTTCATCTGTATTCAATCAGCAACCAAAAAGACAACAAATAAAGTTTAAGTAAATTAAAGAGGTCTTTACTTACTGAGCAGACTTTGCAGAGATGTTTCCTTCATCGTTCCTCTCCGTGATGTGACCTTTGTTTTTTCATTTACGGAAAATAAGTCCACGCCCCCTTTTTCTAATTATGTCCGTTTTTTCTTCCCTGTTTTCTGCACCTACGCTGAAAAAAGAAAGAAAATAAGTGATATAACGAAATTCTACTTCTAAAATGTCCTCATAGCAAACACATTTTCATGACCACATCGACATTTTAAGATTATCCGCCCTCTAGCGGTCAGACACAAAATGACGTGTGAATAATTTGTTCGGTTTTCATAATGAGATGTCAAAGAACCACGGAAATCTGGATTGTCTCAGACCTCTGTTTACGGCATGTAAAGAGAAGCTTTACATGCTTTTGGATGATCTGCAGCTATGAGGTGAAGAAGCTCAAAAACATCATCAGTTCAACAAGGATGAGATGCACAACTTTATTTGTTGGCGCGTCTTATTCACCTTTCCACAGGAGTATGATCTCAAATCAAAGGTAGCTGTAATGACAGCCTTTGATTTGCTGTGATTGATTTACACTGAGTCTGATTTCAGATCAGGTGGAGAGGTGAGAATAAAAACAGAGCAGCAACAACAAAATGCATTTTCCACATCAGGTTAGGGTGATGTTTACTGTGACTGATATCTATATTTATAATTGTTAAGTCTAGTTATGTAAGTGTGTAATTTTCAAATGTTCAGAAAATCTGGAAAAGGGTGAAGAAGAGTCTTCATCAGAGCTGTGATAGCACACAGACACAACAGTGTGTTCATGATGTTCAGAGCTGGGACCAGAGATGCTCATTTTTGTACACGTGGCCTGTGTTTAACACGCTTAAAGGATCAACAGGTCAGTGACCACTGCTGGGTTTCCAGACACAGAATGATTATATTTGTGTGTTATACTCTTTCTTTGTGGAGTGTTCTCAATCTGTAATGGTCAGTGTCTATCAAAATTGGTCCAAGAAGCAACATGGATGAACAGCCCCGTCATACACCATGCATACATCAAGCAGCCACTATATTAGGCCTCAGCACCTTGATCTGTTCCTTCATCTGTGAAAGAGTGATAGTTTTTTTTTCCATACGCTCAGTATTATATGAAAACTTTATTTGCTCCATAGGAGAAAAATAATGTTAAAAGACACGTAAATAAAATGCATACGTGTCTTTTTTTTTTTTTTTTAAAGAGTAAAAATACTCAGTTACGCAAACAGTCTGAAAGACTGATGATAGATGTTGATGTCAGAGTTTTGTTTTTCTGTATCTACTTTTTAATATAATAAAATTGTTCAGAGCTTTCTGAACTTCGGGCTAAAGTTACGTTTAAAAATAATACAAACTTATAAAGAGTCACTTTGAAAAAAAGGATAAAACAGGACATTAGAGTTTATCTGTGTTCACAGCTGATATGTGTGAGATTGTGGAGATTGGTTGGACTGGTGGAGTACTTCAGTGAAGAGTAGGTGACCTCTGGCCCTGATCAAAACTCTGAACACACACACACATCCCATCTTAATAGAAGTTAGTTTATAATTTATATTAGTTTGTTCAAGTATGTTTCTATTTTATAAAGTAAAATATATATTCAACTGTTTGTTATAAAAACTGAATATGTAATTGAAATAAATGGAGACTTAAGAGAAGGAGCTAACAGCACACACTGTATACTAATCTAAACTATCCAAATGTTACTTGAGTGTTTTATTTTTATCCCAATCAAATACAATTTATCTCTGATACAATAAAACACAATAGATGTTTTAATATAATTTCTTTACTTCTATTTAAAATTTCCAACCTCCATGATTTTGTCACATCTCTGCTTGTGTGTGAACACCCACCCATGTCTGCCGCTGGTTGGTTTACCGTGAGGACTTTACTGTTCCTCAGCCAATCAGCTGCACTCGTGCGATTTTTTGTGTCCTGTCAGCTGCCCAAAGCAAGCATGCATGAGTTTTCTCTTTCAAGCCTGCTTTTCTTAACCCTGAGTACAGAAGGTTGAGCAGCAGGGACAGAAGCTTGAACTTTCATAAATATTAAAATATTAAGCTACTATTTTTAAACAAAATTCAACAATAATAATTAAAATTAAGCTTTTTGTGTGTGTGTGTGTCACTTCCTGTGCTGCTAAGGACTGTTTCCAGCTTCCTGGTCTGTGGTCATCTGTGGATGACTTATGCTGAAGCTCACAGAGATCCTTGCTATCAATGCAGCTGAAAGTAGCATGAATGCATGCTGTCACTGATGATTTCAGTTGTAATAACTAATAATGTGTTCATTGAACCAGGGAGTCATGGAGGGCTTAGTGATTGGCATGAATATGACTTATATGCCTGAATTAAGAGGTTAATATAATTAATGCAATATGTCCTCTCATTCTCAAGATAAAATCAGATTAACCTCTATTAGTCCCACATATGGGAAGTTTTTTGGGCATGGCAGAAAGAGCAGTAAAAGTTAAGAAAAACACAAAAGAATAAGATAGAACAACAGACTATACAACAAGAATAAAATACTGTAGAAAATTGAATAATATGCTTTGTTATAGTAGGAAAACATTGAACATCAGGGAGACTGGTTGAAGCCTGCCATGGTGTTTAAGGTGTGGGTCTGTCTACACATGTGTGGTCATTTGCAGAGATAATGTTGTTGAGTCTGACAGCATTTGAAAGGTAAGACCTGCGAAATCTCTCCGTCGCACATCGCGGTGCCGCAGCACCTTTGAGTGAAACTGTGAACTGAATGAACTGTATACTTTCTACAGTGGCCCCCGCACTGTGGACAGGATTATTATAAAACAATCTTAACAGGAAGTTGTCATTAAGTCACAGAAGAAGACACAAAGAGCAGGCATATCACGCAGGGAGTAGTTAACCCTGAGAGGAGATGCCGTGAAGGTCAAAGGTCAGATGAAAACCAAGCTCCTCTGCTGCTACCTGCTGGCTCTTATCTTTCTGTGGCAGATGCTTTTATACACCCTGGTGCTACATATGACATATTTAACAGACAAACATAGGACTATGTGAAGTGCAATGTACAAAAATTGCAAAAAACAAACAAACAAGACAATGTAACACTAGACCGAACAGGATGATACAGACGCAGGACAGTGCAACGAAATGTCAGGACAGGTCTTATACTTCACTTCTCCGAGTACAGGTGTGGGAACCTATCTCCCCACGTCTGGGGCTCTCCTCAGCTCTTTCCAGGAGGGTGGCACGGCTGCCCCTCCGGTCATCCTCCTGGGGCTCTCATGCTTTGGCGGGCCTCTGGATGTCCGGAGCCTGGATCTCCTTCATGTGTACTTCATGTGATTCAGTATTTATTATTTACTGTTACCTTTCCAACTACTCTTTTCTTATTATTATTCTTCCCCATCCCCAAATCCTGTCGGTTCTGATTGTAATAACCTAAAATAATAAAGATCAAATAAACTATGACAATGATGTCGACCAGTATAGCAAAAGGTCCACTTGGAAACTAGATCTGTCGGGCATTTTTCTTGACCTTTGGGTCTAAGGGCAATGTTCTGATTGCTACAGTGCAGGACAGTATAAATATATAGAGATGGAAAATGAATAAGAGTAGAAAAAATAATAAAATAGAATTTGAATAAAATGCTTAATTTATGGCAACTTTGTCTGTCAGAGTTGCTAAGCTAAATCAAAAGCAAAGCCTCTGTGCTGATGAAAAGGAAACATTAAAGAGCAGCTGGGAGTAAAACCACTGCAGCTGGCACAGTACTGCACACCTACCAATGAGAGAGACTTGGCATGTCTGCTTCCAGTTTTGAATGACTGCAGTTCATGGACCTGGTTTTCCTGAGACAGGTTGATGGCCCCCATGGTCGGCAGAAGGCAGTCAGTGATCTTTGGGCAGTATTAATTACCCTACGTGCAGCCTTCCTGTATTCAGCTGTGATCGCTGCTCACCAAACCCAGGCAGTAAGAGAACACACTCTCCACATGGACCAGCAGCAGCTTCTGGTCCATGTTACTCTTCCTCATGTTACTCTTCCTCAGGATATGGGGGGAGTGCACCCGCTGCTGGGATTTTTTTTATCAGGGTGATTGTGTTGCGGGTCCACATGAGATAAGTGGTGCTGTGGTTGCCCAAAAACCCAAAGGAGGAGACACATTTAACCTGTTCACCATTTATAATGTGGGGAGTGGACCCATCTGTGTCTCCTGGAGAACATTATGAGCTGTTTTGTTTTAACATTGTTCAGCATCACATCATTTTTTGACCACCAGCGGGACAAATTCTCAACTTCTGCCTGGTATAAGAGGATGTCTGTGATTATGGTGTTGAATGCTGAGCTGTAGTCCACAGAGAGCATCATAATAAAACTCCTCCTGTTCTCTAGCTCAGCGCTCTGTAAAGGGTGATGGTGATAGCATCCTACATGGACCGATTTCCTCTATAAGATAACTTGGCCATCGAGAGAGGGAGGTAGCCTCTGATGTGCTGAGACAGTATCTGCTCAGAGCACTCCATGACTACAGAGTTGAGGACTATAGATCTGTATTTATTGAAGCAATATGACAGTGAAGGAAATGTGTTGTTTTATTCATTAAAACACTGCAAATGAAGCTGTTTTTAATACGGCAACCATTCAGTGTCTGGAAAACTATGGAGGACACAGACTGATTTTTTTCTTTTTTTTTTTCTTAAGGCGAACCACACAACCCTGAGCATCCAGCCCCAATCATGTCTGGTTTCAGATGCTGTGCAGGTTGGGTGTTGTCTAAATTGGATTGTAGACTGTGAATATCAGGAGTCTACAAACATATAAAGACTTAAACTGGACACATTTATGTATCAATGTCAACTTACAGCTGTTTCACTTTCACAGGGTTTGTTGGAGCATTTCAATGTCAGAAGGTGGCAGCACGAGATCATAGTTTCATCTTGGGTAGTTAGAAGAGCATTTCTAGACAGAAAGCTTGCAAAAACACACTCACACATACACAACAGATGTATGATTCCAAATTAACACCTAAACAATCACCTGAGCTTAGGCAACCTCTGTAACTAGATGCCAAACTGTGTTGTGTTAGTTACTAGTGGTAACTTTTGGTATTACATCAAATGAAATCCCCTGCAGCACTGACCTCAGATGAGAACAGGAAGGCTGCATGTTGGAAGTGATGTTTTTATATAATCATTTATGCTTAGAAATATGTATTCATTTGTATGCTGACAAAAATCATATCCTTATTAGGTCTGATAAGATTCTGTGTGCACTTGCGTACCATGAGATGAGAGGAAGCAGCCTCGACGTTATAATTCTATTATAGCTTTTGAAACCAGACTGTTATGTTTTCTTAAAGGTTCGAGAGGTCACACCTTTAAATATGTATTTGAGACATACCTATTGCAAGTTCATGTTTTTATATTTTAGCAAGACATTTACTTCTGCTTTTCTGCATACAGTTTAAGTTCATTGAAAGGTCGTATGTCTATGTATAGTATGGCTGGACACACACACAGAATACAGACACTGATGTTGTTCGGATATGCCTGCTTAACCCTTGGGCGTTCCTCGTCAAAAAAGTTACCCTTTTGGGTAACTTTGGATTTTTGATTTTCAATATATCAGTCATTTTAAAGACTAGTTGCATGAAACTGACTTATGATGTGCATTTTAGGATTATTTTTAAAATTCATTGATCCCCTCTATGGTGTGGTGTATAGTAAAGAAGATTCACATAAGTGTTACCATCTGCGCTCCTCGTACCATTTTGGGTCCCATTGACGCCCTTTATAATCACATATTTTCGATATACTGTAATCCTGACATGTGATAATTTTTTTCTCGTGAATACCTAATGGATCTAAGCCTCAGCCTTCAAAATAAAGGAAAAATAGGTTTTGGATCCAATGAGCACAATATTAGGTACAGCACCACCATAGACATTTTCAGTGGTTTTGAATGCAGGAAATGGTTATCTTATTATGCAAAATACATGACAATAAAACAGCTGACCACCATAAAATAGTCTCGATGTAGTGGAACTGATATAAGAGAGTGGTGTGAATGTGATTGAGAATATATTTATATTTTATATATAAGAATGTCATGTGTATTTGTAATTGCATATTCTTGAATGATTGCTTGCTGACAATAACAAGGGCTGTAGTGAAGGAATCAGATGAAGTTGGTTGAGTTCAGGTGAAGGAATCTTTTCCTCAACTTTGACTGACTTCCCTCGTGAACCACAAAGACAAAGAGCTCTGTCTTGTCTTGTTTTGTTGTGGAGTTTGTTGTTCATGTGTTCCAGCGGGTTTGTGCCAAGATAAACCCAACACTGCACATAGAGTAATTAATACTGTCCACCTTCTGATTTAAGTGGTTTAATGTTGGGTGTAATGCCTTCCAAAATTACACATTTACATTAGAGCAATATAGTAATGCTACACACGACTGTAGTAAATTCAGTAATAATGTTACAATTGTGGTGCTACTTTTGCTACTTGCATTACAAAGGCTCTTCAATTATCTGCACAATGAATGAATTAAAAATCTATGAGATGTGTTTTTCTTAATGCTACAATCAGCTGATGTCAGTTTGTGTACATGGAGTAGGTGAGGTCTACAACTTTTGATGAGTGGAGATATTACTTTTGTTTTTGTAGCACGAGAGGCTGAGTGTGTGATGGTAAAGTGTAAACTGCTTCAAGGCAGAAAAAAAATCATGACTTGTGACTTTGACTCTGTGCAAACATCTGCACAAAAGCATGCTAACACAAAGCTAGCCAGGGAGAAAATTCTTACAGATTTAATGAATTAAAACTCTTCAAACAAACACACACATGCACTTTGTTCTTTTCAACCACTGAATGATTTTCCTTCTGTCTTTACTCTGTGGTTGAGGTTCAGCCGCCTGCCTGTTCTTTGTTATCTGCTCTGAACAGAGGTGTGTATCAGTTAGAAACACTGTTCAAATTTTCCATCGCTGCTCTTTCTGAAACCCACAGAACCACACGACAGGAACAACATGTGACAGCAAAGTTTATTGATGCTGCAGAGGAAGCAGGACAACGCTGTAGAATCAACTGCACGCTGCCACACAAAGCAAAGTTACAGAGGGCATTCAAAACAATACTTTTATATTTTAGTTACTTTTAGTAACTAAACATGTCTGTTGGGCTGACCGCATCTGTTCAAAGATGGTTGGTCATCTCAGACCACCTTTGAACAGAGGCAGAGGTTTACGACACCAACTATCTGCTGTCTATAATCCAGTTTTGAGATCCTTCCCAGGAATGTGATTAGGTAGAGGACCAATAAGGGGTCCATGACCCTCGTGGTGGTCACTCCCACTGGGTTTAAATCTGGGACTCTCCACTATTTGACCTTAGAACTGAAGAAGCTTCTCGGATGAGAGGTGAAACGTCTTCAAGCAACTTAAAGAAGTCCAGACGCTTTTCTTTCCAAGCTCTTTAAACAACGATGACCTGGATGACTGAGAACCTTCACAGACGTGTCTGATAGGCCGTGTGGGCCAGTTAGAGACCAGCAGCTGGACGTCGTTGGACTGGTGGACTACATCAGTAAAGAGTAGAGTGGCTCTGGTTTAAAGTCTGAACACAAACACACACAGTTCAACATGAGAAGAATAAGCAACTCTAAAACCCTCTGTTGTGTTTATGTGAAGTAAACTGACAGAATGGGGAGATGATTTAATAAACACATTGGTAATAAATTTACATTTGATGTTGAGGGTTCAGACGGTGAGGCAGATATTGTCTCTGAAGGATCAAACTACTTACAGGAGAAACCAGCTCAAGATAAAGCTTCATTTATGTGAGTTCAATTTAAATTAAACTGAAACTTTTGGGGAATTTGAAGAAGTTTCAGTATTAAATATGAAGTAAGTGATGCAAATGTTTTTTGGGACTTTTTGTACACAGTAAACATGAAGCCTGATTGCAAAATTCTTTATAACAGTAAAGCATTATTGTAGTAACAGTTACAATTCATAACATCATATCAATGATTTGACATTTTTAAGGGATCATCTTGTTCACCTTGGATTTCTTTAAAGGTGCTTTTCTACTTTCGGTTTCCTCTCACTGAGCTGTTGATGATTTACTTCAAACTGTTATTTACTAGCATAGTGAGCTAAGACCTGATTCAGTGTGGAGAAGAAAGCTTGCTGCAGGTCTCTAACAACCTCGGACATTTATTTACTGTTTTTACTAAATGTGGAAAATAAAAAGAATTATTCTGATTTTAATTAATAAACAGCAGCTGTACCTGTTTGGTCAGACAGCTGTTTGTCCATAACTGATGTCTTCAGTTCTCAGGACAACAGCTGGATCACTCTCTGCACAATAAAACACACAGAGGACATCACTGCAAGTACTACAAGTTATAAAACTGGTAATATTAAAATGTGTTTTTAAAAGAAAACAAACTTATTTTTCAACAACAATGTTTGATTCTGTTTGTACAGTAACAGTCCTGCATGACGACCTGAGCAGCTGAAGTATTTTTATCTGACAGAGGAAACATGACGACCACAGAGCTGTTAGTTTCTGTTAACAGACTAACCACAGGCTGAAAAACCCACAGCCCAACATGCAGAGAAAAACATTCATTCAGCATTCAGAAATCATATTTGACCTCTTTGAGTTTTTGCATTAAAAATACTTTCAGAAAGCTTCACATCTGAATCATTGGTCAAAGTCACCAATGTTTGAACTTGTATGAGATGTTGTACATAATGACTTATTGTATTCATAAAGTTGTGTGACTCATGCACAGCAACGTGACTAGAAAACCCCAAGAAAATCTAAAAATAAAAACTGACGTCACTTTAAAATCGAGAGGAAGAAATTGAAAATGTAAAAACTGAAAAACCTCCAAAGTGGAAAGAATTAAAAAATAAACCAGTGTAAACTTAGCATTTCATCCATGTTACTCCCTGACTCTTTAAATGTGACTCATCCATTTATATTTAAATTCAGAGTCATAGTAAAAATGCATTTATTTATTCATTTATTTTCTTATCTAATGTGAAGTATGGAAGAAAGATTTTGGGGATGAAGCCAAACTGACTCAATCTTTAACAAATGTGAATGTGGAAACATTATATTATACAAGGAATATTTATGGAGTTTTAATTGTGTTTAACACATTAACTTAAGCTCAGTGAGTTCACAGAGATCCTTTAACCGAGTTTTATCTTTTCTTTCAGCATGAACACTGGACACACAGCATATCAAACACTACCTCTGCTTCTTCTGATTGGCTGTTGTTGATGACTTGTGATTTTCTGTCTCTGTACGTGACGTCACCTCCAACATGTCCCCCATCAGCTGAAAGGAGCCAGAATGAACAGAGAAATAATTTACTTAGAGAAACATATTAGTGAATATCACATCAAAATAATTTACTTTGAAAAACAAAGTCTGAGTCTCACCTTCAGTTTTCCTGTGAACACATGGTCTCCCTAACAGAACCAGTAACACCAGTAAGAACCCACAGATCGATTTAAGAAATGACA
>NW_024582895.1:361455-361773 GCF_018398535.1 Haplochromis burtoni | reverse complement strand
CACTGACACCAAGTAAAGCCCGCCCTCTTCCTCTGAGCACCAGCTTTCTATTGGCTCAAACAAAGAGGAGGTAACTCATGTTTTTCCTTGTCTAAAGATAGAAGTGAATAGAATTATTTAAATATTCATATCAGTGAAAAAGCTCAAGTGTAGTTTTTTTTTTCTGGAAATACTTTGAAATAAAATGCTGTGGCTTAAAGTTGCCACACAAACACACACGACCAGAAGATCATGAGTGTTTTAAGATCATCTGATTATATTTGATAACTGTGATGGAACATTTATTATTTATTATTTATTTATTCTCCCAAATCATTT
>NW_024582895.1:340098-341303 GCF_018398535.1 Haplochromis burtoni | reverse complement strand
CTGCCTAAATCCAAATTCACACCGCATCGCCTGCAGTGTGAACGTAGCATAAGATTCATGTGTGAAAGTGTTCCTGCTGCTTTAAGTCTTGGCTCACATCAACTTTATCTGCTTTGAAGAAAACTCAAGTGTGTCTGGGTTCACCACAACTCATGTTTTCCATCAGACGTCTTAGTGAAACCCACAGAAGCACACGAGAAGATCAAGTGAGACCAAAGTTTATTGAACCTGCAGAGAAACCAGATCACTGCTGTGTTAGGAACATGCGTTACTGAACACATGGAAACATGACACAATCAACTTTATTCAATCCAGCTTCATCTGAGCTTATTGGAAATTATCCAGTTTAACTTCTCTTTGTACTCTAAAATGAAAGAATAGTAAGAATAAGCAATTGGAGTTAAAAGAAATGATCAATTTCTAGACCAAAATGTATTCTCAACTACTCAAAGTAGCCACCTTCGGCAGATATAACACCACATTTTGTGGTGGTTTAATATCCCTCCACCACAGGGAGCTTTAACACAATCAGATGTGTCTGTGATGCATTTATCGTCAGTTTTCTTTTAAAGACAGTTTCATCAGTATGCAGAAACTCCAACACACTGTACATAAAGACCGTTTATTAATGGAGTTTCCCTCATATCACCAAATCTTGATATGCATCTATTAAAATAAGAGTTAGAATAGATTATAACAAAGTCAAAGTCTCTTTGCAAAGTTTTATCCTGTGTTTTTTTGTTTTTTTTTTCCCCTTCAAGCAAACTTGTTAAACATTTTATAAAACGGGGTTAAATTTTCACATCATGTTTTATAATGAACAATGATCCATCGTGTAGATACAGAAAAAGCTGAGTGCAGCTGTACCTGAAATTTATTTTGTCCATTAAATGAGTTACAATCAAATCAGTTCTGCTGTCAACAGACAAACTTCACAGAAACTAAGATTCATGTGTGAAATCGTTCCTGCTGTCTGTGGCTCACATGAACTTTATCTGCTTTGAAGAAAACTGAAGTGTTTTGGGTTCATCACAACAACTCAGGTTGTCCATCAGACATCTTTGTGAAACAAACAGAAGATCAAGTGAGACCAAAGTTTATTGAAACTGCAGAGAAACCAGATCACTGCTGTGGAGACGACAGCACACTTAGAAACAAAATACAAATAACAGTAAAGTTACTGAACACATGGAAACACGACACAA
>NW_024582895.1:337898-338972 GCF_018398535.1 Haplochromis burtoni | reverse complement strand
TTGCTCACACAGAAAGATGTAAGGCAAAAGAAGTGTGTATTATTAGGGTGACAGCTGCACATTAGAGCTCTGAAACTTTAAACGCTTTCTGTCCCACAGCCTGACAAAGGAGACGTGGAAATCTCTGCAGTTTGTCCCAAAAGGAAATTAAATCGATCGATTAAAAAGCTGTTTCTTGATCTTTCATCTGGATGACAACCTGCCCTACAGCACAAGTTACCATGGCGACTCACCCCAGTAAGAAGGGAACCACCTTCGTGGTACAGAAAACCCAGACCTGCATGTACACCCTTAGTCCTACAGAGCAAATCATGTCTTCTCCTCCATCATCAGTTATCAGGAGAGCAGACAGTCAAAGTACAAGAATTCAAACAAACACAGAGATTCTACTTACAGAGCAGACACAGCACAGATGTTTCCTTCATCGTCCTTCCAACTCATTTCAGCTTTTTTTCATTTCTCTCACTGACACCAAGTAAAGCCCGCCCTCTTCCTCTGAGCACCTTTCTGTTGGTACAAAAACAGTATATATATATTTAACAGGTTTTCATTTGAATTAAAACCTAGGAGAAGTGAAAAAGTTGATATTTTCCAACAGAAAGTTCTTACTTTCTGGGACAGTAACTCAAACTTACAAGTAGAGTACAGATCAACATAGTCAGTCATGTACGGCATGTGCAGAACAACTCAGTTTACTTGGTGAGTTGCATGTCTGCAGAACGCAAATATGTGAAGATTTACAATAAGCCAAGCTGTGGATGATATCTTTGCTGAAGGAAAATACAGAAAACAGCATTGCAATATGGATGAGCCAGTTTCTGACGAGGAGGATGATAGAGAGCATCAACACAGACACATCTGATGAGGAGGTCACAGGTGCTGAAGCTGCTTCTGCTGAAATATACAAATCCAAACGTGCAGCACCTCCTGGCTCACATGGCATTAACCTGGGCTCACCAGGTTTGCTGTGACAAGAATAAGTGTCTTTTTATGCCATTGACAAGAACGACATCATTGCTGTGACAAATCTTGAAAGAAAAGAAGTTGATGGCGACATTTGGAATGACACTGATG
>NW_024582895.1:334184-337878 GCF_018398535.1 Haplochromis burtoni | reverse complement strand
TGTACAGATCCGAATACAAGACCACTGATAGTCTCTGGGATTCGTTAGTTGGATTAAAGCATTCTGCAGTTTACACTCAGGATTAAACAAAATACTACATAACAAATATCTATAAAATACCTGTAATATTCTCAAACATTTCCAACATCCCCACATTAAAAACAATAACCAACAACAATCCTATAAAGATAAATGAAATTCCCACACTTTCTACTCATACCTTACCTCCTCCTCTAAGAAACCAATAAACTGTTTGTGGGCCCCGGGGCATCATTTTCCCAATATTCCCGATATTTCACAATATCGGAACCAGGAAGCAGCAGGTGAGCAACAGTATCATTTATAATTGCTAACATGAAAATTATACAACTTGATATAGATCTCTCTGTGCGTTTTTATTGTAGACCAACACCGTAGTGATGAGGCGCAGATACCAAAGAAGACAAGTACGACTAGAACTTACACACACCGACCACGACCACCACGTATACACTCAGCTGAAAACCTGTAAATAAAGGTTTCAACAGTCCTCCAATTACTGTCTGTTTACGTCACTGCCCAATAAGCCTGCAGAATATATTAAAGATGTAAAAAGAGTCCGCCCATTCCAAGCTCTTAGCTCTGATCTTCAGAGGTGACAGCGTAGTCCATTTCCATGGAAAATGCTCCTTCTGGTAATACATGGCCAGCAATCCAGGCCAATCTGATATATAAATCATGGCAGCTTGTGATGCAAAAAAACAGCTATTCCTCAAATCTACAGATTTACACAGGTGAGCCTGTGAGTGGCATCCTTGAGAAAAATCAGGGAAAATATATAGTCCTGGAACATCTGGAAATGTCATCCCACATATTGAATGGAATAGTATTTACTTATTTACACATCTATTTAGTTATCGCTTATCTCACTGGCTTTCTAGATTAATGCAGGACAAGTGCAGTGCCAGGATTCTGACTTTGGAAACACCAGACTGATATAAAAGTTTGTTTTTAACATATCATTTCTATGTATTAAAAGCAGACATATGCACACACATGTATAAATCAAATAAACAGCACCTGATCTATCATTGTTAACTTTTGCTACTTATTTAAACAGCAAAATCCAAAGAGAAATTAAGTACAGTCTTCCTTTATTTTTTTTTATCATTCTCATTTATTTGAATAATTACCGTCATACTGGCCAGCAGTCTCTCATCTAACGAGTGAGAGAAAAAGACTGGACTAAAATCACATCATCAGAGAAAAAGTGACACTGCCAGCAGAAATCCATCTCCTGTCTTGTCTTTTGACTTCGACAGCGACAGCGGCATTCAATGAATTAAATAAATAATAAAACACACTCACTTCAAGGCACAGACACTGTTGGTTTTACAAAATCACAGCATCCTGGGACATTTGATGGGCAAAGCAAGGCTTCATGAAACACTAAAACATTTGAAGCATTTCTGTTGGAATTGCACTGAAGTTTCTCAAAAATCTGACTCAACAGTGACACCTGCTGGCTTTCACCACATCTTTATGGCACTGTTGTGTGAAACTGTGATGCAGACCAGTCCTGCACAATTCCAAACAAATACAATTATTATACCAGACTCTCAGTAATTTTTGCCAAATTTATGGGCAACTGTTGAAATTTGTGATAAGAACAAGATTAATAGACAGAGGGGCTTTTTTCTTTGTTTTGTGGTCCAGCTCCTCACTAGGGGGCGGTATTGATGCACCTCTAAGCTGGTTTACCAACGAAGAAGGAGGCGGCAAAACAAGGAAGTGCCTGTGCTTCAGAAGTGCCGGTCAACCGTGGTATCGAGCCTGCTTTCTCTACACATTTATAACACTTATCTTCAGCTTCACAGAAGATACCAGTACGAGATGGGGGGTTCCGGAAAGCTGTACTTTTTCCTCGGTGTTCTCCATGTCTGCTACGCCTCGTCTGCAGGTGAGATTTCAGCCTTGAAGGCTAGCCTAGCTTAGCTTAGCCTAGCCGACACTACGCTCTTGAATCTATGAATCAGAAATTCAATTGGCTCTTGACGTTGGTTCTTTATTTTATAAAACGGGCGTCTGCGATCCGGGTCCGGAACCACCAGATGTCCCATAAGGACCCGGACCTACAGCCGTAACAAGAAACCAGAGTGGGGCAGCTTTTCTTGTTTTACAGTATTAACAGTGGCTTGACAAACGCAAAGCAAATTATTCTGTGCAAAAAAGAAAACGGACAGTAATAATAGAGCCCTCATGGTCTGAAATCCTGGGATCCTCCCGAGAGTGACTGCAGTTAGTTCAAGTCCAGTCTTTGACTGTTTGCAGATTGTTGCCTCCTTTCAGGCGAGATGAGCCCTCTTGATCAATTTATTTAGTATAATTTTAGTATTTGGTGTCACTGTATCACTTTTACCCAGATACTAACATGTTTAGTAAAGCTGAGGACAACGAAACGTGTTACAGCAGTGATAAATGTTTTGGAAATTTGAGGGTTTAGGTTTCTTTTGTAGATTTCATTTGTAAGAGTTTTCACAGTCCATCCAATATTAAGGATTACTTGTGTTGTAAAACAGCGGTCTCCAACCTTTTTTGCACCACGGACCGGTTTATGCCCGACAATATTTTCATGGACCGGTCTTTAAGGTGTCGCGGTTAAATATAACAAAATAAAACTATTACCGGCACCGAAAAAACAAATTTATTCATAACACACGTGAAAAGACCCAGGAAAACCAAGTAAACGATAAAAACGATAACAAAATAACGCTGAAAACCAATAAAAACCCTGAAAACTATACATTTCACACCTGAGACTCAACTCTCACGGCCCGGTACCAAACGACTGACAGACTGGTACCGGTCCGAGGCCCGGGGGTTGGGGACCGCTGTTGTAATATACAAATTGTAACCGCAGTTGAGCATTTGAGTCTGTGAACCACAAAGTTACAGATTCATCAGAGAGAAGTCGCTCGCTCTTTGCACACCGCTGACATAAAGACAACTCAGCTCATTTCTGCTCCGTTTCAGTAAAATCCGTATTACTGACGAGCAATAAGAGGCCCTGCCTCTAAACACTCAGTGAGAGGACTGAGTTGAGCCAAAGCAGCTTTAAAATGCTTGTGCAAAGAACCATTACTCTATCTGGTAATGTTCCTCCCTCCTTTTAGGGATAAGGAGCAAGACAATTTTTGGAGGGGGGGCTAAGTTTATACAATTTGCAATGAGTTGTGTGCCACAGGCTTTCAAATTCATATTTATGCGACTAGTTTAAATATTCTCCTCCTGAAACTCTTACAAACGCCATAAAACCAGCTGAAACAATACAACAGTCAAACTGACACAGAGTACATCCAGCAGCTTTTAATCTCAGACAAGGCTGTGTGCTGCTGTAGATGTTAGTGAATCTGGCCCTAAATCTTCCTTTAAGAATTCAAGTTAGAATCAAATGCCTGACATCACACTACAATCTGACACCACAGCTTTTGGCCATCACAGGAAAAGGAAACACGAGTTCTGTCCATCGTCTGTAACTCTGAAATCTGAACCATGAGACAAACAAGAGCATCTCTACCTCTCAGCTCGGACTCTCTCTCTTCTCTCTGATGATGATGATTCGTCCATGACGGACGTCCTCAGTTCTTCCTGCAGATCCACCACCGTCTACACAACAAAGCACATACAGATGACGTCAGTGCAGCAGGCACAGTCC
>NW_024582895.1:327084-334164 GCF_018398535.1 Haplochromis burtoni | reverse complement strand
TAAGAGTCTTCACAGTCCATCCAATATTAAGGATTACTTGTGTTGTAAAATAAAAATTGTAACCGCAGTTGAGCATTTGAGTCTGTGAACCACAAAGTTACAGATTCATCAGAGAGAAGTCGCTCGCTCTTTGCACACCGCTGACATAAAGACAACTCAGCTCATTTCTGCTCCGTTTCAGTAAAATCCGAGTGTTTAGAGGCATAAATCCGTATTATGCCTCTAAACACTCAGTGAGAGGACTGAGTTGAGCCAAAGCAATAGCAGCTTTAAAATGCTTGTGCAAAGAACCATTAATCTATCTGGTAATGTTCCTCCCTCCTTTTAGGGATAAGGAGCAAGACAATTTTTGGAGGGGGGGCTAAGTTTATACAATTTGCAATGAGTTGTGTGCCACAGGCTTTCAAATTCATATTTATGTGACTAGTTTAAATATTCTCCTCCTGAAACTCTTACAAACGCCATAAAACCAGCTGAAACAATACAACAGTCAAACTGACACCGAGTACATCCAGCAGCTTTTTAATCTCAGACAAGGCTGTGTGCTGCTGTAGATGTTAGTGAATCTGGCCCCAAATCTTCCTTTAAGAATTCAAGTTAGAATCAAATGCCTGACATCACACTACAATCTGACGCCACAGCTTTTGGCCATCACAGGAAAAGGAAACACGAGTTCTGTCCATCGTCTGTAACTCTGAAATCTGAACCATGAGACAAACAAGAGCATCTCTACCTCTCAGCTCGGACTCTCTCTCTTCTCTCTGATGATGATGATTCGTCCATGACGGACGTCCTCAGTTCTTCCTGCAGATCCACCACCGTCTACACAACAAAGCACATACAGATGACGTCAGTGCAGCAGGCACAGTCCTACTGATACTGCTGCTGTTTTAATTATAACACAAAAATCAGTCACATTATTCAATCTGGCCTAATCAAAGTTCAGCACGCTGTTCAGGTGTCAGTCCTCTTATTGGAGCACACCGGCTGATGTTTGAGTGAAAGGGAATTTTCCTTTCTTTAGTTTAATATTAGAAAATGTTTGTTACCTCAATAGTAGCATCACACACCATCTTATACTTACTGGTTATCTATTAGTCAGTAAAAATGTTTGCTGTATGTTAAGATTAAGACTAGGATTATTATATTTTCTTTTTTATACATTAAAAAAAAACTTTAATGTCAGTCGGCCTTCATCCTGTCAAGCTGACAAATAACCCAGAGTTGAGTCGATTTTTTCCTCTGAACTCAGTAGTCCTGCAGGCCTGAAGCAGGATTTGCTCTAACCTCAGAGTTAACTACAAAAGGTCATTCACTGCTTACCAGCATATATTCAAATCATTTGTTGTTTGATATCTTCAAACAGCTACAACAGCGGTTTCCTAAAGGCATTCTTTAAGGCTTTGTAAAGTAAGACCCTAAAATAGTATCATCAACACGGTAACTTGTGCTGTGAACTGTCCTAGAATCAGTTACGTTCTAGATTATAGATCAACAGGGATTGAAATAATCGCCTCCTGACCAATCCGTTCTCCAAAAGTTAGCGCCACTATTCCTGGAAGATCCCTTGGACCACTTTGTAGACCACTGGTTATAAACCTCTGACATCTCTGCATTTTCTTCATAGTTCAATTTTACCTTTTTATTTTTTTTAATTTTCTCTTTTTGATGGCTGCAAACAAACTTCCTCCTGCCCCGAAACAATCTACCTTACAAAACTCATATACCGTTTTTCAGACTTTAAGGTGCATTTGAAAACCTTTCATGTTCTCAAAAATCGACAGTGCACCTTATAATCCGGTGCGTCTTATGTATGAATTCTCGTTGTGCTTACTGATGTCGAATCAATTTAATGGTAAGCTAAGAAGCCGCACTGCTTGATGTATTGTCGGAGCATTACGGTGACTGTAGTCAGAAGCGTCGTTGAGTAATACGTACTGCGCGTCAACATAATATTACCGTATTGTGCGTGCATAATGGACCCTAAACTGGGGCTTGTTGAGAGAAATGTGTACGAAGTAGATTTCAAACTCAAAGCTATCAGTCACGCAGCAACATGGGAACAGAGCAGCTGCAAAATCTGTCTGTCTTTGTTATTATGCTCTATGACTTTTTAGTTTACATTTGACTGCACAATTGCAATCTTTTTGTTATGCACAAAAGAACATCATTTTATTTTATTCATGGAGTATTATTTAATAAATCTTGATCATTTATTTTGGAGTATTTTTTTAAATGTACATCTACGTTGTATGTTAATAAAAGTGTCTGTGTGACGTCTGGGACATGCTTTATATCATGTGTCAGCATCCAGCTAAAGAATATCAAGATATGAATTTTAGGCCATATCGCCCAGCCCTACGTACGCATAATGTTACAGTTTGTTTTGATATCAGCTAATAATAAATATAATTTGTAAGGATCTGACTGTTATAAAAATAATGACCCTAGGTAGTTTATATCAAAATTTCAATTCAGATAAATTCACACATCTGGGAGGAGTTATGAACAGATATACATGCGTTACAGTCGTTACAGTTTATTATTCCTTTATAAATCTGCCCCTCAGCTGCTTGGTCACACTGATTGGTGTACTGGCAGCTAAAAGTTTAACCACTTGGTGCGCGCTCAGTGCTGCTGTTTAGTTCTAAGTTGATGGCTGATGGTTGAAGCTTACTGTCCTAAACCCTGAGGAAGGAGACGTGGAAATCATTGTTGTTTGCTCCAGATCAAAGTGATTAATGTGACTGATTGAACAGACATTCTTGGTGTGTGTTTGGTGTTTCCAGCACTGTGTAAGAGACAACAACAACAGCAGGTTGGAATCACAGAGAATAATACATATACATTTTCTAAATCACCAAATTAGGGTTTGAGAGAAAGTTTAAATATAAAAGCATAGATGTTAGATATGAGGTCATCAAGTACACTCTAGATGTCTTGTTTTAGAATCATACATTAATTCATTTAGAATAACAAGATGCAAACTGTTGTTAAAAGCCAGGGATCAGGGAAACAAAGACTATTAAAAAACACCCTCCTACTAACCCTGTCGAGGCCAAGGAATCTTCTGGGAATGGTGACACCATTTTCTGGATTGTTCAATAGGTAGTGATCTCATACCTGGATCTTAACCCTCTGGGATTCAGAGTATAATTGGCCGTTTTCGACTACTTTTGATTTTACCTCTATAGTTCACCTTTAAAAACTGTTAATCTTGCCTTGTTTGGTATCGGGGGTTTTTCAGCACAACCTCAAATATCTGAAATTTGAGTTATTTTTTCATTTTGGTATACTATATTAGCACAATTGATCTCAATTCAGACAAAAAATTCAAAATCCGAATAGAAAAAAGTTAGATTTTTTATTGTAAAACCCATAAACATGTTTAATGAATCATTCTCATAACTTGAAATGGAAATTGTACATTTCTAAAAATTATGCACACGTTTTACAAACAGCAAAGTTATCAGGTACTATTTACCTAAAAATGCAGCCAAGGCCTCAGGCGTTTTTTATATAACAATTTAAATCTATTTACAGAACAATCAGGTGTGCTGCATCAAATAAGAAGGCACACAAATTATTTGTGCCAGTCCAAAAAAATAGTTTGTGTGCCTAAACCCTGCAGGTCTGACAGCAGGTGTATCAGTCCTGTTTTCCATGTGGAGACAGCGTTTGCACTGAAATTTACCTTTGGTGGCTTTTGTTTGGAGAAAATGTGAAATTCAGCAGTATAACTGCCACACAATACAAAACAACAACTACACAACACACTAACTACAGCCTCCAAACACGCTAAACGTTACTAATGTTTCACATATGAAAACTCGCTCTCTCCCTTTCTTTCGCTCGCCCGCTTTCTGTTGCGGGTGTCACTCCTAAAAACTTCCCCTTCTCCCTAAACAACCAAATGTCACATGTTGCTTTATCATTTTTTGATTCGCTGGCATGGTAAATTCTAACACCAATAGGGAAGGGGTGTTTTTTCTTTTTTCACTCGCAAGCCGAGAGTGTTTGCTAGCGCTGTTCGTAGAAAACGCCATTTTTACCGTTCTTCCCGCTGTAAACACCACTGTTTTCTTCAGAAAAAAACATTGTGTGTATTTTTTATCATAACTCTGGTTTTACGTGGCCCATCGACACAGTTAAAAAACTGGTGTATAGTTTGAAGTCCGCACTTTCGACCCAAGTTGAAATGGAGACTGAGCTGCTGCATCTTGTAGCTGTGTCGTCTTAAATTGGTCATGTGATTTTGACACGCCGGCGCACCCGTTGACCCCAAAGGTTTAACCTGTTCTACGACACAAGTTGCCATGGCGATTTAAGGAGAGAACCACTAACATATTTAAAGATGGGTGACCAGCATCTAAACTAGGGCTGCAAGATATTAGGAAAACCTGCGATATGCAATAACTGTGATCAATATTGCGAGAAACTAAATAAAAATTACATAATTTCAGTTTTACTGCAACAGTTTTATTTAAAGAAAGCTGCTGTATTAGCAGTGTAACAACAAAGTGCACTTTAACATTGAAACACTGTCCCCATAAATTTTTTTCCTGAGGCTTGAATTCTGAAAGACATCCTTCCCGGTCTCTATAATCAGTTTTAAATAAACATAACTTAAATTATATTGTCAGAGTCTGGAAAATACACAGTCTCTAGACACCATGTGTTCAGTTCAAAGTGTGAAGCTCATATATGGTTCCGTTGTACGACTTGACCATAGGTCTGTAGTGCTTGCGTAGTTTTCAGCTTGGCTCAGTTCAAACATGACAGTCTTGCGGCATGTTTCGTACATTTGTGGAATGGCGACATGGGAAAAGTAGTTTGGTGAGGGGATGCAGTATCTCCGGTCCACTTTATGTATCAGACTGGTGAAGCCCTCTCTACTAACTGTATTTATAGGCATCATGTCTTAAGCCAGAAAATGTGTAATGGCCTCTGTTATTGCTTTGTAGAGCTTTGACGTTTTCTCATAGAGTTCCACTTGAAAAACTCTGATACAGAGACGGCTGTTGGACTGCTGTGCTCTTTGTCTTAACATTAGGGTTAGCCAAACAAAGGTTGCTATCTTTCTGGAACTCTTCAAACAGTTCTCTGTGGTTGTATTGAAGATGATGGATGATCTGATATCGTCATGTTGGTGTTGTTCCCTCATCATCACAGATAATGTTGTTCCAGGTTCAACATTGCAAGTGACGAATCACCTTCTCCTGACGTCATCCGCGACCTCGAAAAAAACAAACGCTTTCAAAAAAATCTACCTCACTTGCGAGAAGAGAAACCGCCTCTGTAAGGACAATATGTATAATGCTTACCGTTTATTAAAGAAAAGTATCCTGAAATGCAAAGAATTCAAGTTCCTGGATCGGCGGACAGAAGCGGTTTCTCTTCTTGCAAGCGAAGTAGATTTTTTTAAGGCGGTATTTTTCAAAGGCAGAAAAAGGGGACGTTACAACAATGTGACTGGTCACTTGCAGTGTTGAACCTGGAACAACATTTATTATGATGATGTGGGAACAACACCAACACGAGGATATCAGATCGTTCGAAGAGGATGGTGGAGATTAGTTGTGTTTCCTCAGGTGGTTGCCACGAGTGTTCGGCAAGTTTTGCAGAGTACCTGTGTTTGGAGAACGTCGTCTTTATCAAATCCAATGTACCTCCAAATAAGCGAGGTACATTTTTTTTCTTTTTTTTTACCCAAGAGTTCATAGTCAGTAGCGTTCTCGTCATGCATCTCGCTCTCAGCCATTACAACTCTGACTCTTTGCTGCAGCGTTGTTCGCTCCCCACCTGCTTAGGAGGCGGGCCTCTAATCCATTTGATTGATTAAGGCTGTGAAGGGCTATTATCTATCTATTTATATCTATCTCTATTCGACTGGTCAAATCTGTAAAGGGGTTTCTTTGATTGGTAAATTCTTTAAAGCACGTGTGTAAACATTTTAAAGTACCCAATTATTGCAGTTTTTGCCATCTTTTGCGATGGGCCCATCGCACAGGCTGATATCGCGATGCCAATAAGTTTTCGATTTATTGCGCAGGCCTGATCTACACCTTCTGTCCTACTAAGAAAATCATGTCTTCTCCATCAGTTATCAGGAGAGCAAACAGTCAAAGTACAAAATTTCTCACACAGAGATTCTACTTACAGAGCAGACACCGCACAGATGTTTCCTTCATCGTCCTTCTCACTCATTTGAGCTTTTTTCCACTCTCACACCAAGTAAAGCCCGCCCTCTTCCTCTGAGCACAAGCCGTTCTGTTGGTACCAAAACAGTGTTGGTAAGGTAAACTATATAAAATATATATCACACAGCAATACTTTTTAATTTCCTTAAAACACTGAATTAAACACTTAATGGCTTATTTAAAGAAAATCATCCGACACGTCTACTAATCTTGATTGTTATTTAACAATCGGTGACATTTTTTGTTAACATCTACTAGTGGTTGAAAAAAGTGGAAAGAAGCAGTGACACGGACATGTTAGTGTTATCCAACGTCAGTTTGTCGTACCTCTTAAACATTACCTGGTCGCTTTTATTAGAATTTGAAACGAGAGAAAAGTTTCTGCCCAATTTTTGTTTTATGCTCTCATATTATCCATCCTAATAAAACAAAACACTTTCTTCAGTGTGAATTAATAGGTTACAAACCTGGATTCTGGCTTTGGAAAGCCGTAATTTGGTCTGGGTCTTCTAATTATAGACCATGATGTTTTTAATACTATCGTTTCTATTTATTACAAACAGGTACAAGCACCTGCCGATATATCAAGAAAACAACACCTGATCTTTCATTGCTGTTTTTCCTCTGGGTTATCAAGATCTGTTTACTTAAACATCGAGATTCAAACTATAATTAAATCAATTTTCTTATTGTAATGGAAAGATAAAACTGCAAGTCACATAAATTTAGATTTAACTTCATGTCTGAAGTTAAAATCTAAATAAATAAATTAACAGAACTTGGTCTTGTCTTTTGTCCCCCAAACCCCATGTAGGACATCTGAAACAAACATGTGATCAGTAAAGAAACAAAAAAAACCCAAAAAAAAACCACTTACACA
>NW_024582895.1:323895-325558 GCF_018398535.1 Haplochromis burtoni | reverse complement strand
AGCTTAGGCTCCAATTAGCTGTAGCCGGTGCTAAACCGCTGGCTAAATTCACCGTAATCTTAGACCGACACTTTAAACACATCAAAACAGCGCAACGAACCCGACAGCAGCTAGAGCCAGGTAGCTACAGCTAACTAGCGCTTAACAGTCTCACTACCTTGACTCACAACAGCATGGGAGATGATCCCTACAGCTACTGTTAGTATCCATTTAGACATTGGCCACAATGGATTCTTTCAGAAAGTTAGAGAAAGAAATCCGAGGAAATTGATACGTCGTTTAATGTAATGTATGGCAAACTGGCATATTTCTGAGGGCTTTAAACGACATCACGTAAAAATAACTGAAACAACCAAAACATTTTTTTCGTTGCTACTTAAGCTTGAAATTGCAGGATTTTCATCAAAAAGGAACAATGTTAAAACAGTAAAAGTGTCAAATGTAAAGGATATAGATAAATATAACGAAGCTGTTGCTGTCACCTGATAAACCCCTTTAACAGTGTTTTCACTGATGGCTGGGAGTGGCACACATATTCACTAGTATCAATTCAAGTCCTAGAGTTAATTTCCCCTCAAAATGAGACTCGCAAGCACACAAACAGGATCACTAAAATCTCTCATAGATGTTATGTTTCCATATGATGAAGTCAGTCTGTGATTCAATGAGGTCAAGCTGGTAACTGCATGCGAGCTGTTTCTGACAATATCGCAATAAATGTTATAAATCACCAAAAATCCTAAATGTACCTTTCTGTCTATTCTATTTGCCCTTTGCACACTTCCTGTTCTATAATAATATAAACAGAATACAACCAGCTGGCAACCAGTTGAGTCAAGTGTCCTCAAGTTGTGCTCATTGACAAAGACTTGTTCAGGCTGATGACATCATGTTGGAAATCTGCCTGCATTTATAAGTGTAATTTTTCTGACATCATAGTATTTTATTCTATCTTGTGTAGTATGTTATTCTTTTCATCTTATTATGTTCCATTGGTTTTCCTAATTTCAACAATCTTTCTGAGAGTGTCTGCATCAGAAAAAGTCCAAGCTGTTACAGTTTGCAGAAAGGCTGCCTCCTGTCAGGCGACATGAGTATTACCACAGAATTATATCACTCATGAAAATGAGCAACATCATGTAAATATTAATTGTAACTGCAGTTTCCATTTTGTGCCATACGCTGCTGATATATTTTGAGTTTTATTTTTTTTTTAAAAACAGTTAAACCTGTAAACTCACAACTGAACTCTGAACATCACACTGCTGGAATAAAAAAAAATCTATATTGACTGATCCAGTGTAAGCTCAGGTTTCACGCATGTGTTTCTCTCTGAAAACATGTCAGTTCAGATCAGTGAATAAAGCGAAGCCAATATGCTTTGAATATCAGGAAATAGTCTAACACACTAACACAGACTAATTAAAAACTGCTTTTCTTCAGACATGTGATTTTATTCGTTACAGATTAGGCAGAAAGAAGTTTGTGCAAAGCTTACATGAATGAATTGAGCAGAGCTTTCAGTTGTGCTTTACATCATCAGAGTTACTGAGGAAGATGAATTTGTTTGTCTTGACTCAGTGTGAGGACTCTGCAGCGGCAGCTCTGAGTCATATAAGTAAATTACAGGTTAGACACTTGATCCTGTTAGCTTGAAAAAAAA
>NW_024582895.1:316539-323195 GCF_018398535.1 Haplochromis burtoni | reverse complement strand
TGTAGATTCAAATTTAAAACCAGGCCTGAAACACAAGCTTCTTTTTACTGTGTGTATGTCTCTGTATAATAACTATATAAGGACATATAATTTGTCGTTGAATCTATAAAAACGTGTGTTGGCTTTAAAAACTTGAGCATTTTCTCTGTGACTAGTCAGAGGTCATCAAATATTTGTAAGCTGAGTAAGCGCTGTAGGTGCGGGTTATTCAGGCTCCGCCTATATATATGGCCATGATGATATTCTAATACAAAGAGAAACGAAACCGATGCAGTCTGCGTTTCACCATCGCTCGGAAGATTTCTAGAAATAACACGTTTGTTCGGACTGTTTGAACGAAAAAGGACAAAATGAAAGATGAATCCCTGTGTCTGCCTCGGGTTTAGCTGCTCGGTACTTTATTATTTATTCTTTAACTCGTGTTTTCAGCACAGATCGGTCCGTAAACACCATTGCCAAAACACTGTCATAATAACACCGAGCTTCTAATACATGTATGTCATATGTTAATAAAAGAATAAATCTTACATTTTCAGCAAGCACACGGTAGTCTGTCCATCTGAGCCTGCATTGCGTCGAGGCGCAAACAGCACGCAGTCGCTCGGTCTAGTCCCGCAGGCGCCTGCGAGGCTCAGTAAAGTCTGTAACAAGAGGGTGGAGAGAATGACGTGTCCAGAGACGGGGGAAAACCTGCGTGACTTGTCTGTTTCGAGAGCTTTGAGCAACACTTGACTTTTTCATATCTGTGCATCTTACGCTTTATTTCACATTTACAGATCTGAGTATTCACACGCGCATGTCCGCGTTCACAGCAAAATCTACAATCAGCTCTTCCAATAAATGGTTAATTAATATTGTGCTGAACACAGTGCAAAAGATTCAATAAGCCACATCAGTGTCTACTGTTTACAGTCATAGCCGAGTGACTAACAAAGGTAAACAGAAGTTTCGACAGGTTGTGTGTGAGACTTTAGCAGCAGCAGAAAGCAGGCACACTGAGGGCCCTCGCGCTCACGTTTCACGTATATGTGATAGAATTTAGAAATCACATCAGTGTAAATTACTAGTCTATATCATGATGTCTGGTGTTTTTATGTTTGTTGGTTTGTTTCATTTTGCCAGCTGGTTATTAGATGCTGCACCGGCCAGCCCCGCCCCTCTCTGTGCAGCAAGCAGCAGGCACGCAAACCGAGGGCGCCCTTACTCCCCACAAATGGAGAATAGAAAACCGATCGGTGCCTGTGCAATCACAAAAATGCGCTGGCGTGGTGCTGCCCTGGGCAACGGCCCATGTCGCCCATATCAAAAACCGCCACTGGTGGCCAATGTGACCTCATTAGTATGAGGTCCAGAGGGCCTGGTGTATGAACAGCAGGCTCATTTAATTATTTAATCACTCACTTGAACTGATTTCAATGTGCTGGATGTGATGACGATGATCATTTCTGATGGTGAAACTGAAAAATTAAAATTTTCGGGCATGTTCTTGTCTACACAAGCCCAGCAAGTGGCTCACAAAAGTGACAGTTAAGTTTTTTGTTTATGTTATTTAAGATTTTGTTATTAATGAAATGTTTCATACTCTGTTCAGGAGCTTTTATTCCCTGTGCTCCGTTCTTGTTCTGACAGTTTTTTAACAGATCTGATGCTCAGATTTAATTCGGCCACTGTAAACCAGGATCCCAGAGAGACTCTTCACTCTGATTGGCTGGTGTAACAGTTGTACTTTGACCTATAAGCTCTCTGCGCTGTGTTGTTTCCTCTTTCAGACCAGAAAATCATCGCAGCTGATTCTGGACACAACGTCAATCTGACATGTCGAGCTCCAAACAACAACATCTTCATTGTAGAGTGGAGCAGAGATGACCTGGGAGATAAACATGTAGCTGTGTTTAAAGACAAGGAGCTCAAAGAAGATGATCAGCATCCATTATTTAAGAACCGGGTGGATCTGCAGGACAGACAGATGAAGGATGGAGACGTGTCTGTGATTCTGAAGAATGTGACGATTAATGACTCTGGAACATACAAGTGCTGTATTGTGAGAGAAACAGTCTCATGTGACCCTATCTGCACCATCGACTTGAGTGTTGTTGTTCCTCCAGGTGAGTGAGTAGAGTTGAGTGTGTGTGTGATCAGAGGTGAAGCTGCTTCCTGGTTGTTGATGTTTGTTTCTAAAGATGTTGTTGATGAGACTTTGTAGAAAGCAGCTGGTCTGAGTGATGTGATCAGAGTGCAGTAGATAATGTCTGACAGCAGTTTGATTCTGTTCTGTTCTTCACTCATCACCTACCTGACAGCTGACACCTCACACCTGTTTCTCACCTGCAGCTCAGTCAGGAGGAGACACAGAGGATGGACCTGTTGGACTGATCGTTGGTCTGAGTGTTCCTGCTGTGGTTCTTGTTGCTGCTGTTGTTGTTTTTTTGATCTACCGAAAACAACGTAAGCAGGGTTCATACCAGCCTCCATTTGAACTTCAGCCTGTTTGAAATGTTTCCGTTTTTTCCAGCTGATCTGAGTCTCCTGCTGTTTCAGCTTCTCAGAGGTGACACTGAGCATTCTGGATAAAGACAGTTGTGGTTTTCCAATCATGTGTAGACTCAAATGTCACACATGGCATCAAAAACTGCCAAAAAAGATTTTTATGAATTTTTACATTTTCTTTGGTTTAAATTGTCGACAAAGAATCCAGGAAGCATTTTCAGGTTTTATGTTTAAACGTACATTATATTCTCAAACTCCTGCTGAGTTAATGTGTCTTTAGCTTTAATATTAAAATACCTGCTGCTTCACTCATATTTATATCACAGAAGCTTCTAATGTTTATTATATACAGCTTTAAGCATTGCACACACTTCTTAACTTTACAGCAGACTTTATATTATATATATTTAAATAATATATTTCTTTTTAATGCACGTTAAATAGTAATGTGGATGTTAAGTAGGTTTCATGTTTATATTTATATTATTATTTATTATTATTATTATATATTTATATTTTTAATCAGAAACTTTCTGACTTTGACTCAGTTCATGCATTTTTCATGGACTTTCTGATTCTAATGTTTTTACTGTAAAAGTGCCTTCGGATGGTTGTTGTTTCCTGGTGCTTCATGAATAATCTTGAAGTGAAACTGAATAATGTGAGCTGGACTCAAACATACCTCACTGAGCACATGTGTAAACTGGATCTAAGCGAGATGGAAACCTGCTCACTGAATCACTTTGACTCTGAAACTGTAACGAGAGACAACATTTAGACATTAACTGTCATTATATAACAAGTTTATACAGCTGTAGTCTCGATGCTACGAACAGAAAACAAAAAATAAATAACTTGGTCATAAAAAGGTGTCGATGTAACTGGCTCAACCAGGACTTTGCACGAGGGCTCAGACAGCTGTGTTCATGGTCGTACCTCAGTATTTACAGAGTCAGTGACCAATCTAGGACTGGTTCTATGTTCCCACCAGGAAAAGAAAACAACTCACGTTTTCCATCAGACATCTTTGTGAAACCCACAGAAGCACACGAGAAGATCAAGTGAGACCAAAGTTTATTGAACCTGCAGAGAAACCAGATCACTGCTGTGGAGACGACAGCACACTTAGAAATAACATAAATAACAGCAAAGTTACTGAAGACATAAAACATGGATTACATCTATATTTTAGTTACATACCATTTATTATTGTTTATGTATAAATGATGTCTTGGTCATGCTTTTATTCTGAAAGGCCTGGTGAAGAATTGTTCCCTCAAGTATGAAAAATAAATAAAATCTTTATGGTACCATTCTGCTTCTGCTTCTGCTTCTTTATAAAAGAAAACAATAATAACTTTCCATTTGAACTTTCAGTGATTTGAACTCAGAGGTTGTGTGAAGTTTCCTTCATGAGGAGAACAAACAGAATATAAACCAGTGTGTTTACAGTGAATGTGTCAGGTCTGAGCTGCTGTGTGGACCAGTTAGAGAGCAGCAGCTGGATTCCAGTGGTTGGACTGGTGGACGACTTCAGTGAGGAGTCGATGACATTTGGCTCTGGTAGAAACTCTGCACACACAAACACACAGGAGGAAAAAAATTATAAGAAGATATCCAAAAGATTTTCAAATTAAAGGTTTCACATACATGTGCACAATGTTTAAAATCCATGTCTGACATATTTGGTGGCCTGAAACAGGCAGAGTCCATAATTACAGAGAATCCAACGATGACTTTCATACCAGTTTTGATGGAAGCTGCGTCTCCTGTCCTCCATTAATGTGACTGGAAATGTCCTCAAACTGGGCAGCACTGGTGGATCATCTTTGTATGTCTGATAAGAGATGAATGCAGAGCAAACATGAGGGTGTAACTGAGGACAATAACTGATCAGTGTTAACTTATTACTTTATTCTGTCATTATGGTTCATTACTGTCAGTTACATTGACTGTATGAATTGTAATGACACGACACTCGCAGACACACAGGTCTGTTCAACACCGCTGGTTGTCCCTCTTCCTCTCCCTCACAGCTCGTCTTCCTCCTCACTCTCAGGACTGTCCCTCTCTGTACTGCAACAGTGTCAGAAACCCACATTTGAATTTTTTGTTTATTTATCATATTTAATTTTTCATCTAATGTCTTTTTGATTAATGTGTGAATTAGGGTAATTGAGGTCTATCAATGTCAAAAATCTCAATGTATGATTTCAGTCAGTGTTTAAATAAATCCAACAGGAAATGAGATGTTTATGTTAAAACAGTGGCAGTGTTTTCAAATGATGGCACAGTGATTGTGCTTAGAAATACTCGGGTGATTATTATTTACAGGAATATTATGTGAAATACATTTTTGAGAGATCAAAATGTTGTCATTCAGGAGAAAATCTTCCCTTTTAACAGGATCCATGAAAACAACCTGCTCTGTATCAGAGATGAAACACCAACACGAACATTAACACACAAATTCAGCAGGAATCCCCTGAATGTATCTTCATATTTCACAATACTCGCAGAAAGGGAGGAGTCTATGACTGCATCATCACTCGTCATTAGTTCTGGGCAAGCGCTCCAAGACGGTCTGGAACTTTTCACTCCAACTTTTGTACCACTCCGATCTGATCAGGACCCAAAAACTGCACGTAATGGATGTAACATCAGTCTGCAGGAATCTACTGGTTGTCCTTTTTTCTTGATCGTGACTGCAGGTGAGTTAAAGCGAGAATCAGATTTTTTTATTCACACTAGAATACCGCGTTACTCTGCAGCAGCCCACCTTCACATCACATATCAGCCAATGTCCTCCACTTTGTGCCAACTCGGTCAGCAGCCCGCTGTCACTGAACGTTGTTCAGCATTGAGGCCATTCGTGTGCAGCGCAACAATATCCATATCCAATTCTTGAAACCCGGCATGGGTTGGCCCAACCAAAGTGTCAAGTGTCCTATTTCGACGTTCGAGAAAAGGCGGAGGGAGAGGGCGATGTCTGCTCGACACCTGTTCATGAAGCTTCTCTCTAAAACTAAACACGGTCCTTCTTCTCCTCCTTCAAAGTCGTCTGGCTATCGTCCTTAAACTTTCTAATAACGTCTGAATACCACCTCTGCGTTATTTCTACCGTCTCTTTAACGACCGAGACAAAATAAAATGTTCTTAAACGAAAGAATCCGTCAAAAGAAGTAGCGCGTGAACGCAACGCTGTCAAAGCCGAGCTCTACCGGAAACAACTTCTTTTCCCCACCTCTTTGCCGAAAAGAAAAAAAACACCTACTTCCTGCCCCAGTGAACCGTAAAATGAATGTTACTTATATACACGCAGTGTTGCTTGTGTTGGATTAAAATGACTGAAAAACTGTCAGCTAACATCTGTATGTTTATGCCGCTGTCTGTGTTACATAAAAACTTAAACAATAATAAGTTCGTGCTTGTTTCAACAAATAGGTCTCATTTAAAATAACTGTTGAAGCGGATTTCTTATATTGTGCTTTTTGTGTGTGTGTGTACATTGTTTTATTGCAGGAAGCTTTATTAAAGCCCCACTTTATGTCTGTAAGTATTAAACATCTTTAGATATGCGCTATACAATTTAAAGACTAAATAATTGTAACAAGTGTCACCTGGCAGTTTGTTGCTCTCTTCCAGGTGATTGGCTGAAGAGCTGTGAAAAGGTAGTGGGTGTGTGGGGTGAAGTCAGCGCTCTTCTGTGGAAAAAACCAGAGGCAATTAATTCACTCGGTGCGAGTGGGTATACTGTCGGTAATAGTGATGGGTCGATGAGGCCTCGTGAAGCGTTTCAGCACATTCCCCAAACTGTATCGATACTGTGTCGACACAGTTTTGCTGTTTTGCTCCATACTGACACCTGCTGGACCTTAAATATCATTGCAGGCAACTTACTTTAGACTCACTACGGACACTGATTCAAAGACCTAGTCATTCTTGTACACTGTAAGGCAGGGCTCTAGAGTGCGACCAAAAAAAAAATATTTGGTTGCACCTGTGCGACCAACTGTTCGGGTAGCAAAAATAAATAAATATCTGCAACCTTCCCTGTGGTCAACAACAGACACACATTTTGCCCCTATCGTGGACTAAACCAATCAGAGATAGTCAGGGGCAGGACCTCTCTGATTGGCCGTGGTCCAGTTGAAAGTGCAGGTGGAAGT
>NW_024582895.1:311733-316519 GCF_018398535.1 Haplochromis burtoni | reverse complement strand
CATACAAGGTAATAATCTTAAGCCCTCAGGGTCTCTGAGGCTAATTCTTGACTCTGCTCATCTGTTACCAAGTAGAATAAAATGCAACAGGTTTGCAACAAGAAGCTGGAAACATTTGGGCCTCTGCTCAGGCCTATTCCTAGATTATATGTATTATATGTACTGTAAGCATGCATTGCAGTTATCCTTCTATGTTCTAGTTTCCCTCAGCATGTATCACCTGGACAGTCACGCCAGTGAAGCCTAAGACCCTTAATGAACCAAACATCAACTCAAAATAAGCACAGATATGCAATGTGTATAAAATACTTCCAACCGTACTTGTAATAAAAGTTAACATAATGGAAGGATCCTCAAATGGACATCTTCAATCAACAACTTTAATCCAATATCAATACTGTGAGAAATATTATTGGATGAAATAATGAGGATGGATGGTTGGAATAATGCTGTAAAGAATGTTATTAATGCAATTATAATGATGCAGATTATATGGCAGCAATAAAAGAATTTCTGGATCTCCACATTCCCTCCTTTGACATTCCAAAAGGAATGTCACCACACCTCGTGTTGTATCACTCCTCGGCCCATTCTATGGCATCTAAGTTCCTCAGGTAGATTGAATCCACCCGTCCAGGGTCCGCAACCCTAGCCATCATTTTTACCAACAATCCTTTGACACAGGGAATGATACAACAACCACAGGTGAACAGTATCCCTAAAAGTGTAGCGAATGAAACCATTGCTGACATAGCCAAACCTTTCTACCGTCCAAACACGGATGCCACCCAGGACTCCACTGGGTTTCCGATACCTGAGTGCTCATGCATCGTTTTAGACAAATTTCCAGGCCCTCCAGAGCTCGGGTTACTGAGCCATCTGGGGCAGAATTATTTTTGGGGATAAAGGTGCAGCACATGTCTCCGAACATAGCACAGACGCCCCCTTTTCTCCGCCAACAACATGTCAAGGGCCATTCGATTCTGCACTCCCATCAGTCACTGTTCTTATGTCCTTGGAGCAAACTGTGACCACATAATTTCCTCAGGGATTAATAACGTATTCAGATTCTAATAACTCTATTAATGGTATTTATGTGGACTTCACAGCATATTAGTACAAGTTTCCTACATTTGACAAAGGACAAAAAATGCCTGTATTTCAACTGCATTTATTATTGTTTATGACCTGTTTAACTACATCACAGAATTAATTAACTGATGTTAACAATAATGAGTTCCAGTCTAACCCAGTACCTGGGTGAGTTGTAGAAAAACATAGAGTGAAGAAATACAAATGGAGAATATATGAAAAAACAAACATCTTAAATCGTTGTACACTAACCAGTAGTTCAAGGAGTTCCTGGACTTACAGTAAGTCAGAAAGCACTCACCTCTGTATTTTGCATCACACAGAAAATACACACTAGGCTAAAGGAACAATGGTGCAATTTTCTTTATTTTTCCTCATAGTGGTCATGCTTTTCTTATCCGCTGCTTTGGTCTGCTGAAAAAACTACCAATAGGGCAAATGTCACTGGAAAAGATTTAATGTTTTTGTAGAAGTTGTTACAAACAAAGGTGGGTTGAAATTAGCATAAATAAGGACACTACACTACACTTTCCTCCGCATTAATCACTCCTGTCAACTTCTTACAGTTTAACACATGTGTACATACTCTTCTGTACACACCCTGAACACATGCTAAGATTCAGGCTCCACAGTGAGATGCAAATGCTAAACGCAGTCTCGTGTTTAGGTGTCACACATCTAAATAAAGTTAATCAACTGGTTAGCTGCACAAACCTAACAGTAACTTATACTAGACTTGAACCCACAGTGAGGTGCTCTGCAGCCATCTACTGAGTGACATCTGACAGAAACATGTTTTATGTCTATTTGTTCATATTTTACAAAATCATGTTAAAAATTTTTTTATGGAAAATCCATATAAGAACTAAATTGTCAGTAATTCCACTGCTACACATCAAAAATCAAATTATTTAGGAAAGTTTAAATAAGTGTAAACAAATATGGTGCTGCCCTGATGCATCTTAGAGTAACACAGTAAACTGAACCTGCCAATCAGTGAGGTGGTGTCATGCTGTAGTGTGTTCAATGCGACCTTCTCCCTTTTGGCTTCGCACTGTCAAAAGTCTGATTGATTTAAGCAGAATTTTGTTTCAAAAGCAGAGCTGTGTGCAGGAGAATGAATCTCCTACAGTGCTCAAAAGCAGATTTACTTTTGTCTTTATGATGCTTTGTGCACTTGGCTCATACCTGCACGTGTAGGTTATTGGATTTACATATAAAAAATCAACTGGCCAAGTGTCAATGAATGTCTATTTACTCATGGGGTGTGTTCTGTACTCGACTTGACAACCTGCTCCAGGTAAGTTCCGGTTGCTTGATCATTTTGTCTTTTGGATTGCAAATGTTTGATTTCTCTTACTAAGATAAGCGGTTATAATTTCATGCACACAGAAGTTGCCTCTGTTCAGGGAGGAGCCCTGGTCCGAGAATGTGCTGACCACACACACACACACACACACACACACACACACACACACACACACACACACACACACACACACACACACACACACTTGTGATACTTCCTCTATCTTTGAGGATTTATGATAGAGTGACTTGAACACACTGAGTCAAGCAAGTCCTCTCCTCTGTCAGACGAGCAGAGGGCAAAGACAGATAAGATCATTAAGATCAGTAGTATGATTCTCACATCTGTTTAGATTCCTCAGGCTTCTTGTTGTATTCTTCTTGTAAGTCTTCCTCCTGTCATACACAAGTAATAAAAAAATTTTTGTCCTTCTAATGATTTGTTAATAGTTGCTCTGACATGATACAGAACCCACACACACAGTGTTGTAGGTTGAGTTAACCCTAACCAGGGGGATGGCCAGGCACTCTTTCTCTACTGTGCTGTACCCGGCCTGCAGCTTGGGTTTCGGCACCACTGCGACAAAATAAAGGACCCACGCGCACAGCGTTGTAGGTTGACTGTTTTTATTTTCAAACTGTCCTTGCAGCAGCTGCCCTCCCCCTGCTTCGTGCCATGAACAGTTGTAACATACTCAAATGGGGAGACATGGTCAGATGATGGAAGTCAGCTGTGTGAATCAGCCTCCCCTGATACCACACCCCAAACCAACTGCTCCACCCCTACTTCTGCAGCTGAGCCACAAAGCACACTGCACCATAGTTGGGTTTCTATTTGTGACAGACTTTTCTTCAAGCATTTGACAGAGAGATTTCTCTGTTAACATTTGAGAAGAAGATGGAAACTCCAACATATGAATATTATGACAGCACTGGGCTTTTAGCTGAACCATGCATGAGGGTCAGTGACAATATTTTGGGAGCTCAACTGTCCATCCTGTCCTACTTCATGTTTGTCTTCAATCTCACTGTCAATGGCATAGTCCTCATCATCATCTACCGGTGAGTTGTCCAACAAAACTTCGTACTGATTTAACTTGCTTGATTATATGTATTCACATAAGCTGTTATTTACACTAACTTTCAATATTAGTTTAGGCTCAAATTCCTACAGTTGTGGTCAAAAGTTTTCACTCACTTCTTCTTCTTCTTTTCTACATGTTTCTATGATATACAACAATCCCAAGTTTCACAAACTTTAACTGGCAATTAAAGAGGAGTGCATAGCTAACATGACTAACCTGTTAGTGTTCACTGATTTGGCAATATCTGTCACTTCTGGTAAAAAACTTCAAGCAGCTATTTTGTAAGAGATACAAGAGAAAAGCAGCTTACGTGTCTCACAGTCCAGACAAACGTCATCCAACTCTTTTTTATCACTGCATAATCCACCTTGTGGGTGGATTTATGTACATCACTGCTTAAAAAAACATAACAAGTCTCTCAAAGTCTGTCAAACTGGACAGTCAAACTTTACTGTTTGACCCTCCAGACATTTTACACTGCATCTCACCAAAATTATTATCTAATCCAATAAATAAATACAAATAACGGTGAACTATTCTTATACACAACTTCCTCATACTACAAGAGCAGATGACTATGATCTATATTTGTTTTGGCTATACCACGTTTGGAAAATCAGACACTTATTGCACCCGCTGCATCCACAAAGCCACCAGCGTTGTGGAGGACATCACACACCCCTCACACACACTCTTCACCCTGCTGCCTTCTGGCAAGAGGTACCAGAGCGTTCGGGCCCTCACTGCAAGACTGAGACACAGTTTCTTCCCCCAAACCATCAGACTCCTGAACATTCAGTGACTGGACTGACACACACACACATCACACACATCCCAGGCCTGGCGTAGATGGCACTGTTTATGTGATGCAATGCCACATCTGACCTGATTGTGGTTTGGTTTATGTGGCCCAGGCTCATAGAAAACCGTTCTGGCCCGGATCTGGAATCAAGCTGGCACTTCGGACTGACTGGTGTCATGGCACCAGTAAGTCTACACAGAGGTAATCCACACGTGGGCCAGCACAGGACCACCAGTGTGTCTGCAGCTGGCCTTGTGCTGGCCCATGTGTGGGCCACCTCTGGCAGATCTGGGCCACCAAAGGCCCATCATTCTTTGTGGTTTGTGGGCCATCTTCAAGCACATTGTGTGGGCCAGATCTGGGCCATACTAATTTTGCTATTCGGGATATTATACAGTAGGGCAAAAAAGTATTTAGTCAGCCACCGATTGTGCAAGTTCCCCCACCTAAAATGATGACAGAGGTCAGTAATTTGCACCAGAGGTACACTTCAACTGTG
>NW_024582895.1:309418-311713 GCF_018398535.1 Haplochromis burtoni | reverse complement strand
AGCAAACTGCGCTTCACATTTGATCAATGTCGTCATGAATTTGGCTGTTTTGCTTCCACGACTATTAAAATCACACTTCATGCACAGCTAGCTCTCTCTCTCTCTCTCTCTCTCTCTCTCTGTACTTCGAGAACAGTTTCCGTCTCCAATCTCTGTTTTCTGTATTATTCATTCGCTTATTAAACTGAACACTATTGTAGGTATATTGTTTGTTTTAGCTTCATGATTTTGAATGGTTTCATAAAATTGCTATTTTATTGGGTAATATTTTAATTGATAATGTTGTTTGTTTTTCAGCTGTGCTGTCTCTGCTGTCCTTTTTTTTTGTTCTTTTGATTGATTTGTAATTTTGTTTTGGTTAGTCCGTCCAGCCGTAAAGGCGGTTATTGATTGAGAGTAAGTTGTGTAAGGGCGGACTAACCTCCCTTTTGTTTTTTGTTTAATTGTTTGTGCCCCTTCCCTTTATCTCCCAGATCGCAGGCCATGCATAGCACTGATTCCCAGCTGCGCTGAGACCCGAATTGTTTGCAGTGTGTGCCACGATTGCAGTGTCGCTAAGCGGGGTGTGACGGGTTGCAGTGTTGTTATTTTCGCACCGTTGGTGTGGTAAGTCTCATGTGCAGCTGGGATATCAGCAGGATGTGTTGTAAGTCCTGTCTGGAAATAACTGGGAATTTTATGTCTAATTAATGTAATAAATAATCAATTTATATCTTTGCCCCATTTACTCATACCTTGTCCTCGGTTACACAACAACAACTACAACTAACTTGATCTAAATAATTTAATGTATTTGGTAGACCATAAAAACAGCAGAGCTGCAAAAACAAGTAGATGTCAAATATTAATAAATACCAATAACTAGAAATGTGCATAAAAGAGTTTTGCTGGGTGTTGTCAGTGTCAGTAGTGTGTATGTAATGTCTATACAATCCATGCAAAGAAGCTGTGGTTATTAACACAAAGTGGTGCTAATAAAATGGAAAGCACAAGTTTCTTATAACACTAAAATCTCAAAGTGCTTGACTTATATGTGTAAATTATTTTATGTACTATTAAACACTTTTATTGTGAAAGCACAAAAAGGGAAACACTCACTGTAATGATCCTGTGTAATCACCACAGCTTACAGCTGTTTACAGCTGTTGTTTTTGGCTCTGTTGGTGTTTTTGTTTTGTTTTGTTTTTTGTTATTGCTAACCCTTAAAGTTTGGATTTGTTTGGCTGAATTTTAAATTCATGTCATGTTCTAAGAATATCTCCAACACAACAGGCTGATATGCAGCTCCAAACCATGATTGGCTGCTGTACAAGTGAATGGTTTTAACTTTGACCTTTGACCTCTCTGCTCTGTGTTGTTTCCTCTTTCAGACCAGAAAAACATCACAGCTGAGTCTGGACAGAACGTCACTCTGACATGTCGAGCTTCAAACAACATCATAGTTGTAAAATGGATCAGAGCTGATCTGAAGTCAGATTATGTCCCTTTTTTCCCCCCCAGGATGATCTGTTTGTTCCAGCCAACCAGCATCAGACAGACTGTGAACGCTTACAGGCAAACATCACACTCATGATCAGTGATTCATTTTTCTCTGAACTTTAAATTAAATACATTTTACTTCATGTAGTTGTTTGTTCTGAGTCACTTTATAAGACCCTTTCTGACCTGTACAGTCTGTTGATGGTGTTTGTCTCCTGCACTGTAAGTAAAGTTTCTTGACATGAATGTTGTTTCCTGTTGCTTCATGAGTAAAACAGAACTGAAACATAATGTGAGCTGGAATCAATCCATAGTTGGTTTGTGGGAAATCATTTTTCTTGCTTTTCACCACAAAAAATGACCACACCGACCAGCCAATCGGTGACATCAGCTTACTACCTGCTCAGATCGCTTGGAAACCCGGCCGAGCAGGTACTAAAGAAATACCTGGTACCAGGTACTGATGACCATTCACACTCACATTCACACCTCTGGGCGATTCAGAATCACCAGTGAACTTAACCCCACTGACTGCATCTCTGTGGACTGTGGGAGGAAGCTGGAGTACCTGAAGAGAACCCACACAAACACAAGGAGAACATGCAAACCCCCCACAGAGACTCCCCGACCAGGTGGTGGATGCAAAGCCTGGGTGTCACCATGTGGCCCTCTTAAAAATGTATTTAGGTACTTTAAATATACACAACATGTAAACTATAAAAATAATAAATGAAAGTTATAATGCCACTTATGTCAGCTGTAACTCGTCTGGACTCTAATTTTACAGTTTTGATTTTATTATTGAGTGTCGGTGCA
>NW_024582895.1:306698-308573 GCF_018398535.1 Haplochromis burtoni | reverse complement strand
ATTTGTGTGTAGTTTAAGTGATCACTGTTAGAGCCACCGAGACATGATGGACATCGTTTTTCGGCTGAAACCTCACATAACAGAAAACATTCACTTCAATCAAAACAAAGCTACCCACCGAGCTAGCGACAGCAAGGCGACACGTCACGCTAAAGTTAGCCTGTCGGTGCAAACAAGAGTGGCGGAGAAAAAGCGGACTGTCCCGGATTACTTTCACATGACAGGGGATTTTAATCAGGCAAACCCGAAGTTGGCATTAATATAATGCTATTAGCATGTGCAGTGCTCTGCTACGGGAGAAAGTTAAGAATAAAAAGCTCGAAACTGACTTTTCGACACGATGTCGTGCTTCCGTAGCGATCAGCGAAGGAGGAGAAGCGCTACCGCGAGGCTTAATGTTCGCGGCGGGTAACAGGTCGGCTGGCTTCACCCCGGCGCACAAATCACAGCTCACTTTACCGCGTTATCTCAGGAGAACAACCAAGCCACTAAAGAAGTACTAAAACTCGTACTAAAACAAGTAAAAGTACTAAAACATACTCACAACTGGAACACTGATCAGACTCAGAACCTCGTTAACGGCGTCAAGTACCTGCTGAGAACATCACTGTAGTGAAGTTTATCTCCCCATCCAGAAACCCTGGATTACAGCCAAGGGCAGGGATAAAATTTGATTAGTACTTTGAACATTACTGTGTGATGTGGTTAATCAACCATAGTCACGGTGGAGGTATGGCTGAGCAGCAATGCTTTTATTCTTTGTCCTGGATCGCCATCTTGTGGCAGATTTGGGAATTGTTTAGGAAGTATTTTCCTATTTTTGTACATTGAGGTGTCGCAGCTTCTTAGTATGTTTTTCCTGTCGATGTTTGTTATTAGTTTTTTTTAAACACGTACTATCACGTTGAACATAAAGTAAAGTTAACCTCTTGCAGCCTCTTCTGCAGCACAATCCAGCGTTACACAAACGCGCAGCACTGTGTACAGTCCGCCCTACAGGACCGACTCCACAGCACACAAACCAGGCTGTGGCCCCGCCGTCTTTACTCTCCTCACCAGCTCTATAACCAGGGCTGAAACACGACCTCCCCACGCTGTGTGTCCGTGTTTACCACAACACGCAGAGACTCTAACATGTACCGAACGTGCTGCTTTGCTTTGTATTATCCATTAACAAGTTTGAGGAAAAAACATCAGCGTGGAGTCATGGATAGCCTTGGACCTTGAAATATAATTTGGACTTTAATGTGGAAATTTCGATGTTGTTCTCAAAAAAAATCTTTCTTGTATTAATGTTGCCCTGAGACTCTTTGATAGGAGTGACAGAGAGTCACTGATCTTCACTCTGCTTGGCTGCTGTACAAGAGACTAGTTGCATTTTAACCTTTAACCTCTCTGATCTGTGCTGTTTCCAGCTGTGTCTGGACAGAACATCAATGTGACGTGTCGAGCTCCAAACAACAACACAATCACAACTGTAAAGTGTAAAAGACCTGACCTGGGAAATAAATATGTGTTTTTGTATCGGCAAAAGCGCATTGATACCAATAACCAGCAAAATAACCATTATTTTAATGACATTTAAATCATGACTGCAAACGAGTATGGAAATTGTTAACGTGTGTTATCCATTTGAAAGCAAATTAAAATGAAAACCAGCGCAAAACATCAAACTAAAATAATAACGCTGTGGAAAAAACAACAATTGTTTAAGGTTACGCTGACACGGTCCTGAAATTCTGCTGGACTCATATGTTTCATGCTTCTCTTTGAGTGTTTTTGGATGGAGCCCATCACAATAATCACTGTTCTAGAAATGAAAAGTTGCACTTTAACCTTCGTGACCTCTCTGCTCTGTGTTGTTTCCTCTTTCAG
>NW_024582895.1:302954-306678 GCF_018398535.1 Haplochromis burtoni | reverse complement strand
TGTACCTCTGGTGCAAATTACTGACCTCTGTCATCATTTTAAGTGGGGGAACTTGCACAATCGGTGGCTGACTAAATACTTTTTTGCCCCACTGTACGTACCTGGGTCCGCCTACTACACTTGCAAAGGTAAAATGATTGGCTAGAATTCAAAGTGTGTGACATCTCAGGGGGGAAAAAGCACCGAAATATGCGCTGCTTTTCGGTCTGGTTACTACCGTTTATGTCAGAACTGGTACCATAATGGCACCAGATACCGGTGGGGCAAAAAAATACTTTTTTTTTACAGTGGGGCAAAAAAATACTTTTTTGCCCCACTGTATACGTCACTACCAAGCACTTATTTGCACAATGTCATACACACGCGCACAACCACGCACATCAAGTTACTCTTTGCACACTGCTCAGTCTTTTGCACATTTCTGTTGCACTGTCTTGTGTCTGTATCGTTCTGTACCGTCTGGCATTGCACTGTTTTTTTGTGCATGTTTTTTTGTGAAAAACTTGTAGCATGCAGCACCATGGTCTTGGAGGAACGCTGTCTCGCTTCACTGTGTACTGAACCACTGCACATAGTTATAATGACAGTAAAGCCATCTGACTTGACTAAGTAAAAAGTACTGTATTAAAAATCATACCTTTCATAATGCTTAATTATGAAGAATTATCATACAGGTTTTAAAAACATGGAATTTAGAATCACTCAAAAAATGTGACTGATTGAAAATATTAATACAATTTAGAATAAATTTAAAGATATGTGTTTTTATCTATGTATGGCATATTTCTGAGTTGAAGTTTTATTTTTTTAAAGCCTACATTGGCTGTTTTACTGCAACTGCTCTGTACTTTGTAATGATACCTAGCATTTATTAAATGTTCTACTCTACAATCTTACCTGGCTAAATCTAGGCCAACTGAGTTGATGCGAGGTGATCTCAGGGTCATACATATTACTTCAAGCTAAACTCATACAGCTATTTATTGTAGCATTTATTTTAATAACATATTTACTAATTTGAACAAATGGGTTTTAAGGATGAAGGGAAGTTTAAACAAAAAGCCTAAGCCTAGACGTAATTCCAATTTCCGAAATTCAGCAGTAGTGCTACATGTCGCCAAGAGTTCAACATTTTCTCCCTCTGTACCTGGATAGAGCCTGCCTGCAGCACCAAAGGACTCCATGAGCGCTGGCTATCTCTCTTTAGCAGCACCTGTCCCTCTCATCCTCTTTATTCAGTGGACGATGATCGTCCATCGTCCACTGAATGAGTGAGCACACGTGAGCCTGAGGCATTTATACAGCCGTGTTTCGCATGTTTCGTGTATTGCTATGACAGGAGGAAGAAGAAATGGTACCTATTAATCATTTAGACAATCCCAATAATATAGTTATTTTCCACTGTGTTCCTTTTTATGATCAACTACAAATTTACCCCAAATTATGAAAATATAAATATTTTAATATGATAATCAACTCTAGAATATAAATATCCAATATCGGAGGAATTGATATTGCAGTACTGAGCCATATGACCTACATTTTTCCCCTCGTGCCGGCCCATCACTCCCAGGTGTTTTAGGGGTGTGGTACTATGAGAGTTGAGCTGCAATTGTGTGCATAAGGTTTGAAACTAACTTTTGGGACCCAGAGCATCACACCTCTCATGGGAAAGGAATCCGAGCTAGTGTGATTGAGACAAACTGGCTAGACTGGGAGTGAGGTCACTGAAGCGGTTAAACAGCTCCTTGGTGGCGGGACCAATGGGGTGAATGAAAGCCATGCTGAGTTTCTCGCGGTTCTGGATGTTGTCTGGCTTTTTTGGCTGAGATCCCTCTGTAATGTTGCATGGAAGTTGGGATTATGTCCTTTTTTAAGAAGGGGTAATTGAAGAGTGTGATCTAATAGGGGGGATAACATTTCTCAGTCTCCATGGGTAGGTTTAAACCAGGGTACTGGAAAGGAGACTTTGCCTGACTGAGGTGCTTTGGAAAACAGGACATTTAAAAAACAAATAAACGAAAAACTACTTTTCAGACTCTGAAACAAAGGGATTTCACTTTTGTTTAGCTTACAATGGGAACTTTAAATGAAAGATAAAACTATAATATAAATAAAACAAAGAGTTTAAACATTGCATTTCAGTTTCTTTCACTATAAACAACTACACAGTGAACTGAATGAAAACTTTTTCAGCCGTCATGATTCTTGATAATTAATTTAAATTTTTTATGAAGCACCAATATAATGTTATACTAGACTGTAAAAGGTCATAAGTGCATAATAAAAGGTGAAAGGACATAAAGCAGACAAAAATAAAAATACGGTAGCAATTTATATTAATCTTTATATACTCCAAAAGAATTCCACTCGGACATTTTTCACTGAAAAATGGACGAAGTATGCAACAAAAGCGAGGAGCATGACAGGCTTTTAGACCCTTTGGGGCAGAGGTGGATTTGACACAAAATGTCATGCGGTTGTCAGAAATACAACGACCAGGGTAACATGATGAAGCCATACTACTTCCACAGACAGTGGAAGACAGTGACAGAATACCTCAGGGGCTGGAAAGAAGATGCTCTACTTTCTGAAAAGCCACTGTCTACCAGACGTCTTTTTTCCAGTTCTACCTTTGTGAGCAGGCAATCTAAAGATGTTTTTGGTGTTCACAGAAAACACAATAAGCAATGTCAGGGAGAAATTCAACAAAATCTGCTTGAGCGCTGGATCAAAAAGAGCAAGAGCAAGAGCCCCAGACCCATGTTGCGTTTCTCTCAGGCTTCTTTGGTTTCTAACTGCTTCTTCAGCACACTGTTGAGTTGACAATTTTTTCTTTATCTATTAACGGTGGGTTGTTTCCAATGGTTAGCTATAATTTAATCTCTTTTCCCATATATTTACTGTCAGGCAGTCCCCAAAATATGTTGCAGTGGCATAATTTCCGCCATCTGCTATATTCAAAGACTGAGACAATGAGGTTCCTTTGATAGAAAGTTTACATAAAAGGGTTAATGGTCAAGGTACAATAGACTCCTGGGGCAGCAGGAGTCAGCTTTGATCCAGTGCCTCTGGATCAAAGCAAGAGCAACAGAACATGCATGTTCTGCATGTGTGTGCACTCCAGCTCACTCCAGCTCCAGATTCCTGCCATGGTCTAAAGACATGCTACCCTATGGTAGCTGGGATAGACATGGTACAATGATAAGATGCCAGCTGTTCAACAAGGTCCAAGTAATGACATTTGCTTGCTAGTAATGATGCCACTGTTGTTAGTGGTATTGTAACAAAGCAGAAGCAATTCGAATTGACAGCAACTTAGCCACGAAGTGGTAATCTCCATAAAATCACAAAGAAGGGCTGGTATGCATGGTGGAGTAAATGTCCATTTCTGTCCCTCAGGTACAATCTACTCAATCTACCGTCCTGTTAACTATTGGACCTCAGGATAAATATATTTCCCGTTTCTAGGGCAGTAGGGTTCATATTAATACCAATTCTCTTAGTTTTAATTGCAGCCTGGATCTGGACAAATGCAAAGAAAAATTAGGAAAAGTAATATTTTACTCTTAGACTTTCCTTCAACTAACAAATAACAAGTAAAACTAAAAATTACTGCAATCTGACAAGTTTCATTCTTTACCCATTTACATACACACACACACACACACACACACACACACACACACACACACACACACACACACACACACACACACACACA
>NW_024582895.1:293796-302934 GCF_018398535.1 Haplochromis burtoni | reverse complement strand
CACACACACATATATGTAGAGAGAGAGAGAGAGAGAGAGAGAGAGAGAGAGAGAGAGAGAGAGAGACCACACCTACACCAAAAGGTTTCTGAGTTTGAGCCTTTGCTCTTATGGTTGAATAGTACATAATGATGTGTGTATAATAGTGTAATAATGCTGTGAACTCTGAACTACAACTTTGTGGAAGTCGACCGTACTTATTTTCCATCAAGTCGAGAATCTAGAAATATCGTCTTTTTCTGCTCTAATTCTATGCTCCCCTCACGAAGTTCCTACTGAATTTCTTTGCGGCCTCCAAAAATTCACCTTTACTCAGATTCTACGGGTATGATCACCTCCAGAAAAAGGTTGATTCTAAAGACGTATCACCAAACAATCCACAGATCCCAGTTGCCTGTAAACTGCCTGAGCTCAGAGAGAATTACAGCTGTTTTATAACGCTTTACTTATGAGTCATTTTTCACATATAATAACTTTTCATGTTGATTCCCTTTTAGGTTTGAACAGCTGACCACTGTGACCAACATCTTCCTCTTGAACCTGGTGGTGTCCTCCCTGATCTTTGCGAGTAGTCTTCCATTCATGGCAGTCTACATGCAACTCTCCAACTGGATCTTTGGCACTGCTATGTGCAAGATTGTTGGCAGTGTCTACTATCTAGGGTTATATAGCTCTGTCCTCTTCCTAGCTCTTCTTACCTTTGACCGACACCTTGCAGTTGTGTACTCGGTGGGTCTGTTACAAGTGAGGAATCGAAATTATGCAGTATTCTCCTGCGCTGTGGTGTGGGCGGTCAGTGGTTTGGCATGTGTGAGACCAATGATTCTCCATAAAATTTTTACGTCTAATATTGATAACAAAACTCTGTGTCAAGAATATCCTGGTTACATTCCAAATATTGATGTGGATGCCTTGAGATTATCTGGGTTTTACATTCAGCTTTTCCTTTTCTTTATCTTCCCATTGGTTGTAATTGTCTATTGCTATGCAAGAATCACAATCACTGTTGTGTCGTCCAAGATTGTAACAAGGTTCAAGACAGTCCGGCTGATATTCATCATTGTGCTGTTGTTTTTCATGTGTTGGACCCCTTATAATATTGTACTGATGTATGATGAACCAACAAGCTGCGAGGAAGAACAGAAACAGGCCTATGCGCTTCAAATCACTCGTTACATTGCCAACATTTACTTTTGCATCAGTCCCGTCTTCTACACGTTTGTTGGGAAGAAATTCCAGAACTATTTCAGGCAGCTCCTGGTGAAACACTTCCCAAAGTTAAAGAGACACATTTCTGTTAGTCAAAACAGCAGAAGCAACATGTCCACAAAAAGTACAAGAAACGAGTTTTAGAAATGTTACATATCAGTGTTTGCAAATGTTTCACGATTCAAGTTGGAGATTAGTAAAGTTTGATTACATATACGGGTAAATTCATACTATGATTGGAATAGAAAAATGGATGTGATGTATAAGAATTAAATCAATCTCGAGATTTCAAAGAACTAGTGTCCCCAAAATGTTCCTGTGGTTCAGGTCAAAGCTGTTGTCAGATTCATATTGATGAGATAAAACTCTACATTCTATTACTTCAGTCACAATCTGCCAAATAAGTCATATTTGACCAGTGTTCAGGCCTAACAGCAGAAGTTCTTGAAATTTGACACACTAGTTCATGGTAGTCAAACTAATTTTAGTAATACACAAAGATAATCAGAGTAAATAGAGATGCAGTTTTTTTTAATGATAATGTAAAATATCAGAAAATTGTTTTTTTTTAACTTAACGGTTGTTTCATGTCTATCAGTCTTGAGTAAATGCACTCTTCTTGATTACTTGATGAAATCAACACTTTTAAATCAAAAGGCTGTAACTTTCTCCATTTCATGTCCCGGATATTTTTTAACACAGATGCTTTCCACTTGTTATTTGTTGCTGATGTGCTTCTTTTTTTCTGGTTTATAAACAATATACACACTACCTTCGGCTCTGAAGCCAGCATCACTGTTCATATAGTTGCTTGAAAACTGTACATTGCCTGTATTCTTACTAAATAAAGAAAAAAGAATATGCTGTTAGAAACAGGAAAACGTACCATTTTAAAGCATTAAACAGAATTCATTATGACATTTACAATAAAAATGAGAAATGTTTTGTGCATCTATGTTCATTTTCAATTCCATTCAATGTTATTCATACAAGGCACCAAAATACAACAAGTCCCTCAAGGCCCTTTATATTTTAAGGTAAAGACCCTTCAATATTTGAGAGAAACCACAACAATCAAATGACCCCATCTAAGCAAGGATTTGGCAACAGTGGGAAGGAAAAACTCTCTTTTAGTGGAAAGAAACCTCTGACGAACCAGGCTCAGGGAGGGGCCATCTGCTGCAAATGGTTGGAGGTGATGGGAGAAAAACAGACTGTGGAAGACATACAGAGAATAATGATGATTAATGATTAAATATAGACTGATGGGAACCAGTGAAGAGAAGCCAGTATGGGAGAAATATGCATTCACTTTCTGGTTTCTGTTAGTAAAACTGCTGCAGTATTTTGGATCTACGGAAGGCTTTTCAAGGAGTTTTTAGGACAGCCTGATAATAATGAACTATAGTAGTCTAGTAAGAAATGCACAAACTAATTATTTAGCATCACTCTGAGTCAGGATGTTTGTAATTTTACAGATATTGTGCAAATGAAAGAAAGCAGTCCTCCATATTTGTTTCATGTGCACATTGAAGGAGATATCCTGGTCAAAAAGGACTCCAACATACCTCAGTGTTACTGGAGGCCAAGGTAATGCCATGCAGAGTAAGAATCTCATTGGATACCAGGGCCGAACACAATAACCTCAGTTTTATCTGAATTTAAAAGCAGAAAATTAGAGGTCATGCAGGTCTTTATGTCTTTAAGACATTCCTGCAGTTTAACTAAAGATGTTATCACATCTGCAGTGTTTAGTCTGTTTAAGTCAAACTGGTTTGTTTCCCCCCTTTGCACAGAGCAATTGTGCAAGTGTGAACATAATAATTGCACTATGGCGTAGACACTGTACAGTTCCATAAAACTCCAGAGTGCTTTGTTTATGATCTAAGCGTGATCTAACCTCGACTTAACTACCAGGTGTACATTATACAGTGGGGCAAAAAAGTATTTAGTCAGCCACCGATTGTGCAAGTTCCCCCACTTAAAATGATGACAGAGGTCAGTAATTTGCACCAGAGGTACACTTCAACTGTGAGAGACAGAATGTGAAAAAAAATCCATGAATCCACATGGTAGGATTTGTAAAGAATTTATTCGTAAATCAGGGTGGAAAATAAGTATTTGGTCACCTCAAACAAGGAAAATCTCTGGCTCTCACAGACCTGTAACGTCTTCTGTAAGAAGCTTTTCTGTCCCCCACTCGTTACCTGTATGAATGGCACCTGTTTGAACTCATCATCTGTATAAAAGACACCTGTCCACAGCCTCAAACAGTCAGACTCCAAACTCCGCCATGGCCAAGACCAAAGAGCTTTCGAAGGACACCAGGAAAAGTATTGTAGACCTGCACCAGACTGGGAAGAGTGAATCTACAATAGGCAAGCAGCTTGGTGTGAAAAAATCAACTGTGGGAGCAATCATCAGAAAATGGAAGACATACAAGACCACTGATAATCTCCCTCGATCTGGGGCTCCACGCAAGATCTCATCCCGTGGGGTCAAAATGATCATGAGAACGGTGAGCAAAGATCCCAGAACCACACGGGGGGACCTGGTGAATGACCTGCAGAGAGCTGGGACCAAAGTAACAAAGGTCACCATCAGTAACACACTACAACGGCAGGGAATCAAATCCCGCAGTGCCAGACGTGTTCCGCTGCTGAAGCCAGTGCATGTCCAGGCCCGTCTGAAGTTTGCCAGAGAGCACATGGATGATACAGCAGAGGATTGGGAGAATGTCATGTGGTCAGATGAAACCAAAGTAGAACTTTTTGGTATAAACTCAACTCGTCGTGTTTGGAGGAAGAAGAATACTGAGTTGCATCCCAAGAACACCATACCTACTGTGAAGCATGGGGGTGGAAACATCATGCTATGGGGCTGTTTTTCTGCCAAGGGGACAGGACGACTGATCCGTGTTAAGGACAGAATGAATGGGGCCATGTATCGTGAGATTTTGAGCCAAAACCTCCTTCCATCAGTGAGAACTTTGAAGATGAAACGAGGCTGGGTCTTCCAACATGACAATGATCCAAAACACACCGCCCGGGCAACAAAGGAGTGGCTCCGTAAGAAGCATTTGAAAGTCCTGGAGTGGCCTAGCCAGTCTCCAGACCTCAACCCCATAGAAAATCTGTGGCGGGAGTTGAAAGTCCGTGTTGCTCGGCGACAGCCCCAAAACATCACTGCTCTCGAGAAGATCTGCATGGAGGAATGGGCCAAAATACCAGCTACTGTGTGTGCAAACCTGGTAAAGACCTATAGTAAACGTTTGACCTCTGTTATTGCCAACAAAGGTTATGTTACAAAGTATTGAGTTGTATTTTTGTTATTGACCAAATACTTATTTTCCACCCTGATTTACGAATAAATTCTTTACAAATCCTACCATGTGGATTCATGGATTTTTTTTTCACATTCTGTCTCTCACAGTTGAAGTGTACCTCTGGTGCAAATTACTGACCTCTGTCATCATTTTAGGTGGGGGAACTTGCACAATCGGTGGCTGACTAAATACTTTTTTGCCCCACTGTAAGTTTGAACTAGAAAACATTTCACTCGCAGGGACCACTCCCTTGGTAACAATGAGCAATGAGGGATGAGGAAGTGTGATTAGTGCTGCGGTTTGGGGAAGGCATTGAAGGGGACTGGCGACGGCACTCGGGCCGGGCAGAACCCCCTGTACTAACGAGAAATAAAGGGAGGAAAGGAAGAGAGGAGAGGACAGGAGAAGAGAGGAAAGAAAAAAGGGGGGGTAGGGTGGAGCATGAAAATGAGAACAGTGGGTATTGGAGAATGGGAGCTTTTATAGGCTGAGGCCAGAGGGGGCGTGAAGGAGGAGTGGTCCCGCTCCTGAAATTCAGATGATATCTCCACCATATGCTTTGTATTCTGGGATGTGGCAAGTTACTATAGATGTGCAAGGGTCTGTACAGGCTAGCAAATATCCGTGGAATGAATGTAAGTTCTCCATGTTCTTCAATAGTCCAGAAAACTGCACTTCTTCCTGTATTTACTTCAGTTGCTCCTGTCCCAGACACATCTGACCAGTGAGTGGACTGAACATTGGCACGTGGTTTGTAGTGGCGTATGGAGTTCACTTAGACTGTTGTCTGTTTGAAAACAAAGCAAACTACTGATGGGCTGGTGTTCTGGTTGTGATAGAGCTGCCTGATGATGTACAACATACAGTCTCAATGATGCTGTGTGGCAGGTAGGTAGTGATGTTACATCTGACACTGAAGCCTAAAGGCTTGCGTCGAGTAAAGGGGGTGTGTCCAAACGAAGTCTGTGTGTGCATGTATGTGTATTAAATTATGCAGGACCATATAGATATTCTGCAAATGATACTTCATTATGTTTGCATATCCAGTGTTATGTAGCCCACATGTATTATCACTGCTGTACATCGACTGACCAGCAGATGTCAGCACTTTTGAACAGCTCATTTTGGAGCGGTTCAATTGCTGGAGCTGCTGAACAGTTGCTTTTTGGCAAAGCAATTGTCTGGAAAGATTGGACACATTCATGGGGCTTCGTCACAGTATCACTACAGGCAGGTAATATGCAGGACTCCAGAGGCAAAGAGTAAACTCCAAAGGCCGCTTATAAAACTTATAAAAACACAAAAACAAACTATAGAACACTAAACTATAACCTATGGGGAGAATGCAACAAAGAACTGATGAAAACTGAGGCCTTAAATACACACAAGGTAATTAGAAAACAGCAGGGAACACAGTGAACTGAATTTGACATATGAAACAAGGGAAGCAAAAGTGAACACAATGCACATGGGATAAGAGGCCGAGACACAAATCTGACATAGACAAAAGGTAAACAAACATAAAGACCAGACTGCCTAAACACGGTAGAAAAACAGACTAAACACAGGCAACATGGGACAGGAAAACAACTGAAAAGGATAACTATAAATATTGAATATGAGCAAAATCCAACCTAAACAAACGTCATATTAGATAAACTCACTTGAGAGCCTGCTTGCATGAACATTTTGCAGATTAGATACTGGAACCTTGCACCAGAGCGTGTGACTGAGATTGAAGTAAAAGGAGGCCAACATCCAGAGAGCTTTGGAATATCGTTCAAGAAGCCTAGAAAACTATTCCTGAAGACTACATTAAAACTTTACAAGAAAGCTTGCCTCAGATGGTTGATGGGTTGTGCTGAATAATAAGCATGATTTCATACTGACTGTGAAATTCATTAGAATTATACAAACTCTGTTATTGCCTCATATACTATATTTCCATGTATATTTTGTACATGTTTCAATAAATCATTGCACATGTTTCCATTTTTGAAGCCAATGAGTCAACACTTTTGTACATTACTGTAAATGACGACATTTCCCTTTAGAATAATATTGCAATAGTCAGACCCTTTTGCAGATCACAATACCATTGTTTTAAGAAAAGATCAACATCAAAAGAACAACATCATTCTGTCCTTAAATACTGTTTTAGACTTTTTCAAATTCATTTAGAGCAACACAACCTTGTCTCTGTGAACCTCAGTTCTGTTTGACAAATCCAGTCCAATAGCAAATAAAAACCACCCAAATACCGGGAACTAAATGCCAGAGAGCAGTACAGCATTTCAATAAGGAGAAATTACTTGGATTTATTGAGAGAAATTAATGTATTTGGTGACTAGATGACTGATCATGGCATCGTGTGTTGTTTAGATGAACAACCAAATATTTATTCTGTTATTAGCTGTGCAGTTTGGGCTCACATTATGTGTTAAAATTTTCATGACAGAGATAACTCTTGCTAAATATTACCAAATCAACTGAGAACTGAATGTGCTGACACAGCTCTACACTCAGCTCAGAGTGCGTGTTGATGTGTTGAGCTTTCTTGCAACACTCTCTTCTCATTCACACACACACACACACACACACACACACACACACACACACACACACACACACACACACACACACACACACACACACACACGTCTATTTATATCGTTGTGGGATCTCATTGACATAATGCTTTGCCTAACCCTGACCTTACCCTAAACATAAGTTAAATGTAAAACCTCCACTAAAACTACGTTTTGGGTCTCTAAAATGCCTTCAAACTCGTGGGGAACAGCATTTCTCCAGGGGTTCTCCAGCTTGTAGAATTTTATTGCTCATTTATACTTTAGGCTTAAACATTTTAACATTTCAAGTTTATATCGACCGCATCGTAAACAGTGTTACATTTGATTCACACTTCTCTGCATTTCTCTGACACAAAGATGGAAACTACATGATATGACTATGACTACAGCACTGGGTCGTATCCACCACCTGAACCATGTAGCAGGGACGGGGACAATATTCTGGGAGCTCAACTGTCCATCCTTTATTACTTCACGTTTGTCTTCAGCCTTTTTGGGAACGGACTGGTACTGTTCATCTCCTATCGGTGAGTCGACCAACAGACTGCATGACAACAATCAGAACATACAGCAAAATTCATGGGATAGATTCAGCTGAACAATAATTTGATAACTTCCTTTAGTTCTTACATTTTAAAAAATAGTCCCAATGGGAATGACTTTTCAAAGTATAAAAAAATAAAATTGAAAACTACAAATCAGAGTCACATTGACAGATATTGTTGTTACTTTTTATTTTAAATGTTTAAATGGTCCTAAAACTGTTAGTTTTCTTTTTTGAAATTATGAAAGTGCTCTAAACATATGGAAAGAAAATAAACTGATGCATAATATCGACCATGAAATCTGATCTTGATAAAAAACCTGCCACTGAAATTAAGACTGAGTGGTTTAAGAAGTCACCTCATAGTTTTAGTCGATAATTCCCACAGACCTACTGAACTCTCCTGATGGGCACATTTTAAGATGTATATTTATAAAATCTGTAATCTCTGGTGGCTCTTAGATGATGGTTTCCTTGTGGCTGTGTGCAGCAGGGCTGGGGGTTACTGACCTGGTAGCCTGGCTGCCCCGGGGTGGGTTTGGGGCGGGCGTGGGGTTCTGGGTGCTCTCTGTCTCTGGGCTGGGCCCCGGACTGGGCTCAAACCTGGCGCGGGGGGCCTCTGGTGCATTGAGCCAACTGGGGGCTATGCAACTGGTGGGGAGGCTGTTACATCATTGCAGAAGTTCTCTGGTCTTCAGGAGTTCACTTGGTGTCTATTGTCTTGTGTAGTCTGGGAGATGAGTGAATGTTGGGGTGGGTGCAGTTATCTCTGTGGTGGGGTCGGGTGGGCTGCCCCGGACTCTGTGAACCGGGCGGTGCTGCAGCTGTGGGCCCCGGTCCGGATGGGCCTGGGCCCCCTTGCCCTGGTGGGTTCCAGAGTGTAGGGGTGCCTACTGGGGTCAGCGGGGAGCTGGCCCCAGGGAGGGGTCTCTTGTCCCTCCCTTCCTTCCCTCCCCATCTCCAGCTGTCTCCCTCTGGGGTCCAGGGTATAATTGGGCATTTTAACTACTTTTGATTTTCCCTCCACATTTCACCTTTAAAAACTATTTACTTTGCCTTGTTTGGTATCATTCTTTTCAGCACAACCTCACGTGTCTGAATTTACAGTTATGTTTTCATTTTGACATACTGTATTAACACAATTGATCTCAAATCAATAGAAAAAGTGATATTTTCACTGTAACAACCACAAACATGTTCATTGAACCATATTTCATAACTTTAAATGCAAATATAAAGTGTGAATTTTAAAATCCTATGCACAAGTTTTGCAGCCATTTACCTTCTACTCTTATTTATAACCATTTCAAACAATTTACATAACAATCAGGTGTTTTGCATTCAATAAGATGCCACACAAATTGTTTGTGCCACTCCAAAAAAATAATTTCTGCACAGCAAATTCAAAAGTGTTAAATTTTTTGGTGTTAATAGTCTCCTTGCAAAAGTAGAGTTAATTTTACTCTAAG
>NW_024582895.1:286586-292501 GCF_018398535.1 Haplochromis burtoni | reverse complement strand
ACAGTGTTAATTTGGACATGCTGGATTTGCTGTGTGTGCACAGTAAAGGAAAACATCACAGCCTGATACCTGCAGGTCTGACAGCAGCAGTTATATCACTCCTGTTTCTACCTGGAGACAGCAGTCGCCTCATTGTTCTGACACACAACACAAAACTATCCACAACACTACACAAGACAACACATGAACTACACACTCCAAACACGCTAAACGTCACAAATCTCTCAACATCTCAAAACTCACTCTCTCTCTTTTTCTGCTCTTTCTCTCTCGCTCTCTCCGTCACTCCTAAAACTTCCCCTCTTCCTAAACAACCAAATGTCATGTTGCCATATGATTTTTGATTGGTCGACATGGTGCATTTTTCCACCAACACGAACGGGCTGTTTTTTGTTTAATTTTTTTATTTTTTGCTCATAAGCAGAGAGCGCTCGCTGCGCTGTCCTTAGACAGTAAACGTGACGAAACTATTGAGGAAAAAACGCCGCGTATATATTGTTTATCATGACGTAGCCTATCAACACAATTTATGAACTGGTATATCACCTTGTTGCTTTATCATCTTGAAGTGGTCATGTGATTCGCTTACCACAACTACTTTATTCTTCCTCAGTCAAACAGCAGCACTCATGCGATTGTAGTTCAAGTGGGTTGTGCCAAAATGTGATTTGTCTACCAGAAAGTGATTGCCGTCCACGGGAGCGCGCGCAGCTGCTTAAAGCTGTAGCACCCGGACTTCTTATACAGACAGCTACGTGCAACTGATATAAGATGCGGTAAACTGAACACAGCTTCAGCCGTCTGTTTGTTGAAAAATAGTAACGCGACCGCATTTTCTTGTTAGTAACAGTAATGGCGTTGTAACCATAGGACTACATTAGGTAAGACTGCACTTTTTTTACTACGGTTCGCAAAGGGACCTCTGGCTAATACGTCGGGTTCCGTTGGGCTCGTAGCCAAAAACTAGCTTTACTTTGTTGTCTGGGTCAACTTTGTTAGTGAGAGACAGAGAGGCGTTGAAAGGCTGCTGCAACTGAACTTGTTGTTTTGGAGGAAAACACGAACACAGTGTACAGTCGAGTCTTAATAGGGCGACCGTGGCTCAGGGGGTTGGGAATCACATCTGTAACCGGAAGGTTGCCGGTTTGATCCCTGGGCTCTCTGTCCTGGTCGTTGTGTCCTTGGGCAAGACACTTTACCCTACTGCCAACTGGTGATGGCCAGAGGGGCCGATGGTGCAATATGGCAGCCTCGCTTCTGTCAGTCTGCCCCAGGGCAGCTGTGGCTACAACTGTAGCTGCCTCCACCAGTGTGTGAATGTGAGAGTGAATGAATAGTGGCATTGTAAAGCGCTTTGGGTGCCTTGAAAAGCGCTATATAAATCCAATCCATTATTATTATTAATAGCTTACTTACAACTGGGCTTGTCAGGCACTCTGTTTGGCTGCAGTGGTTATTATTATATTTACATGCTTCCAGCTCCCGTTTCTGCTCAGTGACAGCTCGTACTTTTTGACTTTTTTCCTCCCTCCCTCGCTCACAGACACATAACGGGTATGGCCGTCCATTCACCCTGCAGCACGGACTACAATACCCATGAGGCTACATTCTTTAGGGCGATGTCTGTAGCATTCTGCCTTCATATTAAATTATTTTTTGAACAATAATTTTTAAAAATATTGCTTCACGTCATGTGGGCCACAAGTAGGGGTGGACATGGGCCGTGAGATTGAGACACAGGCATTAGAGCAGGGCTGCCCAATCCCAGTCCTCGAGAGCTACCGTCCTGCAGCTTTTAGATGCATCCCTACTCCAGCACAGCTGAATCAAATGGTGTGATTACCTCTTCAGCATGCCATCGTGTTTGGCAAAGGCCTGATAACAAGCCATTCATTTGATTCAGCTGTGTTGGAGTAGGGATGCATCTAAAAGCTGCAGGATAGTAGCTCTCGAGGACTGGGATTGGGCAGCCCTGCATTAGAGCCTTGTTGAATCTCTAGGCAAGCTGCCTAACAATTCCAAGGAATTGAACTACTGGGAACTGAGAACCTTGCCCTCCAATTCCCATTCCTATTGTTCGTACAAGAATTAGAAGGCAGGGTTAGGCAGAAATGATTTTACTCTGAAATGTGGAAGAGGAGTCAGTCTTACTGCTGTCAGGGGATTTGGTGGAGGAAGGTCAGACGTTAGAGTAGGAAGATGAGAGCTCAGTGGAGGACATACCAACTTTTAAAGCGGGGACAGTGTGACTGCACCTTTTGTCCATAATGACCACTGTTTAATGTAGGGCTCTGAAGTTTTTAGGCATTAAATATAATGTATATTAAATATGTATTAAATAATAAACTTTCAGTTGAATTCACACACATACAATCTATCAAAATAACAAATGTCTAAAGAATAAAGCCTTTGGGAAATTGAGTACACTCTTTAATAGAATGGAACGATGGCTCCCTGCACATGCTGTTGTCCTGTAAGGGAGTCGATAAACCAAATCCTGTATATTCAGAGCCCTAGCTTACACAGTGCTTCGTACCAGTAATAAAAAAAGGGTGTTGTCATTTTACCTCATGCTCAGGATCCTAAAAGATGACATGCCATCTGTCTGAACTTTCCCCTTTAGGCTCTAATGTCTGTCTTTCTTTCACCTCACCTCCTGAGGCACAATTTCCCCAAACATCAGTTTTCCTGGAATTCAACGAGCACACTAAAAGTATCCATAAAGACCAAAATTATCTACAACATTGTTTAATCGCTACCACTGACTGCTCTTAAGTGCCCATTAAGTGTTGTTATGCATTGGCAGCGGCCCTGTTGGAACGTGCATGTAATTCCTCAGCTATGGCAAATTATTCCTGATAATGATTCAGTAAAACTGCAGTATACCAAAAATGAGGAGAGATTTAAAAAAAACAACAGAAGCAACTAGAGAGAAACAGAAATAGATAAAGAGACGGGGCTACCATAACAGTAACATATTCCACTTGGCAAGGGCTTGTGAAATGTGAAAAAGTGCACTTTTTGAAACATACTAAGTGCAAGCGAATGAGCTTCTGGTTTGTTTTGAAAGTTTCTCTAATATTTGGTGAGTAGTTTGTGAGTATGTGCAGTCAAGTCGGCATCTTGGAAAATGCATGGACGATACCATCACTAAAACCACTGTCCGCATATATCCAAATCAGAAACCCTGGGTAAATAAAGACGTTCGTGTCAAGCTAAAAGTGCGGACCTCTGCCTTTAACTCTATTCTCATGCATATAAAGCAGCCAGGTATGACAACACAGGCAGTGTTCAGCCCACGGCATCTCTTGCAGACGAGCTTAACAACTTTTATGCTCGTTTTGACGCAGACAACAGAGAGCAGATCCTCTACCCTCAGGAGGACAGTGAGGCTGCAACTTTAACTCTCAAAACAGAAGCTGTGAGATGGACTTTCAAAAAGGTCAATCCTCACAAAGCTCTGGAACCGGACGGCATCCCAGGCTGGCTTCTCAGACTGTATGCAAACAAGCTGGCAGAGGTGTTCACCAACACCAAGACCTACCATAAATAACTATAACCATCATTTTTCTCACAGAGTGATACAAAAGGAATCAAACCTTAACTACAGTTTGTGTGATTAAAGTAGTTTTGGGAGTCACAGAAGCATAAGTGTGTCTAAGAACATCTTTTGCAACATTTTTCATGTTAGTCAGCTATTTTCCCATGTGGAAAAGATATATATAAATCTTATAAAGTTTGTATCTGTCTTGTGTGAAACTTGTATGAAAAGCATACAGGAGTGAAAACAGATATAAGATCCCTTGAAAAATTATATAATGAAACTTGTGTGTTTTGGATACTTACTAAAACAATGTATGAAAGTAATGAGAAAGTGGCCACTTTCATGAGTAAATCATATAAGTTTTTACTATTTCTTTTCCATATGGGTTGTACCACCTTTATGAGTAATTAATTTCAGCTGGAAGTATACTTTGTGTCTGCAGCACCAGATTCTTCTGTATTAGTGTCACCATGGGAACTAAGAAAATAATTTTGAAATAATGGCAACCGTTTTTTTTTGTATTTTAATAAAAATAAATAATAATAAAAATAAAATTAGCAAAGGTTTTGTGCCATTTTGTGAACGTTTAGAGACCCACTGTTTGAGGAAAAAAATGCTTATGCAGATGGTTGTTGGTCTCCAGGAGGATTCCATGTGACTGCTTCCTCCTAAAACACACGTTAGTAATGAAACAGTAGATGAATATCGTATCGTTATGGGACTTCCTGTAAAGACACTAATGGTAAGAGGATCTTATTAAAAAAAGTCTAACAAGCCAGCATGATAATCCAACCAAGTTTCAAAATGTGTAAACGATACATTGGGCCACAATAAGCAGCCACGGGTTAAATGCCATTCCTTCTTCCTTTTTTTAAAGGTTTGTCACCAAAATTTGCAAAGTTCAATTTTCAGCTTTGTTTTGTTGAAACGTAGAGGAATATCACACCCGATAAACCAAAGACACATTACAGTTTTACATTTTTAGATTGGACTGGTTTTACAGTTTATTGTAAAAATATATATTGCACCCTGAACACAGACTATTCTTCATTTTTCTGTGAGATTACCAAAAACAAGGATGACAAAAATATGAGGCTGGTGGTCAGTCTTTCTAAATATGGAGCATTCCAGTGCCGAATCAAATATCCCTCTAACATTTTCACCAAATGATTACAGCCCTGTTTCCAAGGGAGCCAAGACGTTTATTTTTGCAGTGTAAGCAAATGTCACCGGAAAATTAATAATAATAATAATAATATGTTGGTGAGATTGCGTTTGCTTATGTGACAACAAGAAAACACATTGGCTGAATTCTTTACTTCCTGTATTCCAAATTCTAAAGGATATTAACTTTAGGTGTACTTCACTGCCACAAGTCAGCATACAGGTTACATCTTGGATTTATTAAATATAAATGTCTTTAAAATGCAATTTATGTGTAGGATGTTTGGCAGCATCTACTATGTGGGCTTTTACGCCTCTGAAAATGGGGAATTATGTATAAAAACAGTTGTAATTCTGTCATGGTCTTAAATGGCAAAGCCATTAAACAGACTCTGAAGCAGGACCCAGGCATCAGCAACTTAAAGTTCCCGTTGACACAAAAGGACATCTCACAGGTGCAATATGTGACAATGAGGACTAGACAGGATTTGACTGGCAACTCAGGATCGTGGTCCTGAAGGAGAGGAGATGGGCATTAGATGCAGTAATAACAGCAGTCGAGCAATAAAGTCCCTGATTGATTCTGACAGTCACTCAATTCTGTTATTTGTTAAAAACTGGAAGAACACTAAGGGAGGTGTCACTAACCAGGTTTCAGAGGTGAATCAGACCCAAAGGAGGGCTAGTATTCAGGAAAATACTTGACCAGCCCATAGGACACCAGTTAGTGAGTTTGGAAACAACGCTGCTCTTCGGCCACACAGGAGGTAGTCCTTAAATATCGCAGGTGATGAGGTTAATGCAAAACAGGTGTGCAGGCAGAAGAGCATGAACCAGCAACCCCACCACTACCATCATCATCATCATCACTAAAAGAGACAAAGGCCCTCATAAATCTGATGTTTACAAAAAAGAGAAAAAGAGGGTGTTGAATAGCTATGGATAGTAAAAAAATATTCACTTGTCAGTCTATCCCTGTGTATGTATAGATGTTACACCCCTGAAAACAGGGGGGAAAGAATCACGAGAGTAATTATGACTTGCGTCTCTCGTGAAGTAGTTTATTGCAGTAAAAATGAACAGAAAGGTTTCACATTCTGTACTGCTTAATGTCACATGGTGGAGGAAAAACACTAAATAATAAACCAAAATACTAAAGTGCTTACGATACATATACCAGAGCAGGTTTCCTGATGAAATGGCTGAC
>NW_024582895.1:274824-275952 GCF_018398535.1 Haplochromis burtoni | reverse complement strand
TCCACCAGTGTGTGAATGTGAGAGTGAATGAATAGTGGTATTGTAAAGCGCTTTGGGTGCCTAGAAAAGCGCTATATAAATCCAATCCATTATTATTGTTTAAAGGGCTTCTTGAGTATTGTTGCTGATTGTGTTCACAGTTTACCCATCTTGTAATGGCTGCTTCTAGCAGGATAATACACCATCTCATGATCTTAAACTGGTTTCTTGAACATGACTGGTCTGTCCTCACTAGACATAGAGTTGCCTTTAATTACCCAGTTAGACAGACAGTGAACAGAGACTTTCAGCTAATGTCATGTTACTTTGAGTTTTCTGTACATGGCATCTTTTACTCACTTTCTCAATTTGTTTTGGTAAAACTAAATGAACATTTTCTCGTTCACTGAGCACACATAAACATATTAGTTGAGATTGTTAATTGTCACTATAAACAGCTGTTGCCTTCATCGAACATAACTTTCAGGGAAACAGCATTATTCCACATAACAACAGCATACACATGCTAACGTATACTTGCTAGCATTGAATATACAAATGATTTACAGTCACACGCATGTTAACAACTTCATATATTTGCATTATACATGCGTTAAGTCAATTAGCAAGGTTACAATACAACATGGAAATTTACTGTGTTTGGGCCAAGATTTCACTGCTTAGTTAAAATCGCTACAGCACCTCTTAACTGATCACTTCTACTAAACTATCTGGGTATAACAAATACCAACTGTGACCACGAGAGGGAGCAAAGCCTTAAAAAACCACCAAAGATTATGAAATATTCAAACTACACCAACACAATGACAGTTAGTTCACTGTACTCATGTGGCATTCACAGTCACCAGATCTAAAGTCAAAAGAGCCTTTGCGATGTGGCGCTATGGGAGATTCACGCCCAACAAATGTGCAGCGACCGTGTGATGCTTTGCTAATCTGTACCATGAAGTTCTGAATGGAAATGGTGTTCGAAAACAGCAAAAATTAAGTGACTTTCCAAGCTAACTAACTTAGCTAACTTAGCATTTCACTACATCAACACATGGCTCAGGGAGTAGAGCAGGTCTCCTACTAATCCGATGGTTTGATCTTTAGGAAGATCTCCAAACTGCCCTGGATGCATTCATC
>NW_024582895.1:247365-274804 GCF_018398535.1 Haplochromis burtoni | reverse complement strand
GTGTGTGTGTGTGTGTGTGTGTGTGTGTGTGTGTGTGTGTGATAGTTAGAGTGCTTAAAAGCAAAGGATAGATTCCAAAATAAAGAAAAATACCAATGCTTTAAACTTTAGTATTTCTTTTGTTAATGATAGAATGCTTTCTGATGTCTTACAGATGTTATCCTTTAGTCACACCAAATGCTCAGTTGTTTTGGGGTTGCTTATTAGATTAGATTATTAGATTTAGACTTTGAATATTAAAACTTCACAGTTTTCAGGAATATTCAGATATTTGCTACCAGGTGGACGTTGGAATCAGAATAATTTATTAATCCCAGAGGAAATTATGCAATCGCTGTGGCTCCAAGTTACAAAATACAACAAATTAACTACAATAGATAAAAATAGCTATGATTATAAATATCTCAGTATATTACAAAAATAATTATATATGGTTGACAGTACGAAGCCAATGAAGAACAATATTTTTTTTTGCCGTGCCTTATTTGCTCTCTCGATTACTGACCGTTCGTTACATTCTTTGAGTTTGTTGTGAACACTGCTCCTTTTTAAAAGCTAAGGCAGATCCCCTGCCAAACTATTCTCCTCCTTCACTGCCTATTTTTTTCCTTCATTGGCAAAGACAAATTTCCCACTCTAGACTGCTCAGTGATAAATTGTAACCTGAGATTAAATTCCTGCTCTTTCTTCCATAGGAGAAGAGAACGAGTGGGGAAAAAAGACCAAACCGTTGGGAATAATTAAAAGGATGATTTTAAGTAAAGTATTTCTCATTTTCCCCGGTACATCATGAGCAAAATCAAAGCCAGGGGAAATTCTAAAGAATCCAGTATTATTCGTACACTGAAGAAGATTAGAATAAATATCTTTTGTACGTGGGAAAGGAGAGATAGTGGTGTCTAATCAAACACGTTTAGTGAAAGCTAGGAGAGGTGAGTGATGTTTTTAAATGTGTCTGTGAAGGTTCTCAGTCATCCAGGTCATCGTAGTCAAAGGAGCTTGCAAAGAAAAGCGAACCACTCCAAACGTGCGACTATCCTAAATGGGCGTTCTTAAAGTCAGGAAAGAGGCACAGAAAAGAAGATCAGACACCAGCGAGGGAGGACAGACGCAACAACATTGTCATCCCCTATGTAGCCGATGTATCAGAGAAACTCAGGAGAGTTTTCTCCAAGCATGACATCCCAGTGTATTTCAGACCCAGCAACACGCTCAGACAGAAACTGGTTCACCCGAAAGACAAAACGCCAAAACACAGACTTAACAATGTGGTGTATGCTGTACAGTGCAGCGAGGAATGCTCAGACCTCTACATTGGAGAGTCCAAACAGCCACTTCTCAAGCGCATGGCACAACACAGAAGAGCCACCTCCACAGGACAAGACTCTGCAGTCCATCTGCATCTTAAGGATAAAGGACACTCTTTAAGATCACTCTTTGAGGATGCCAATGTTCACATTTTGGACAGAGAGGACAGATGGTTTGAAAGAGGAGTGAAAGAAGCATCTATGTCCACTGTGAGCGACCATCTTTGAACAGAGGCGGGGTTTACGACACCAACTCTCTGCCATCTATAATCCAGTTTTGAGATCCTTCCCAGACGCCTTAACGCCCACTCACATCCTGGGCCATCTGATCTCAGGAATTCACATGATAAGGTGGGGCCAGGTTTCACAATGAACTCACCCGAAACTCTGGCTGATTGGGACCCACACCCAGTTTCACACCTTGGCTCAGGCGATTAGAGGATCATCAGGGGGTCCTTTAGTCCCTCTGTGGGGGGAAACTCCCACTCCCTCTGGGACTCTCCACCATTTGACCTTAGAACTGAAGAAGCTTCTCGGATGAGAGGTGAAACGTCTTCAAGCAACATGTTTTTAAATGATTAAAAGCACCTGTTAACCACAGCGTAGTCCAATATATTATTAATGCTGCAGAAATCGTATCCGAATTTGATTTATAGGTGTTGAAAATAACTCAAACTACAGGTCAGCTTTTCTGTATGACCTGCATGTTAACAAAGAGCAACCAGCTCGCTGTTACAGCTGCTAGGGTTGTCACTGACATGATTAATGATATTAACCAAACAAACAAACACGCACACGCACACACACACACACACACACACACACACACACACACACACACACACACACACACACTATATCTTCCAGGAAAGGTGTACCAGCGACAGGAGCTGCAGTGTAACGCTGCAGTGTTCACACACACTATGAAAAAAGGAGAGCACTCTCAGAGCACCAATGAGAGAAGATCATTAAAAAGTAAACAAGTGAACAAATGGGCCAATTATACTGAAATTAAACTACTGATGTTTTTTTAAAAAAATGAAATTTTATCCTTTCTGCTCATTTTATTAACTGATCATTTTTGATAAAACACAGATTCATACTTTTTAAATTTCACTTTATATAGACTAAAATAAAGTACCTCGAATCTGAATTTTTGGATCTAGAATTAAATCTTTAAATTTTCAGACGAACTTGTCCTCTTACAGCCCTGATTCGTGGTCACTTATCCAACTAAATAAGAAGGATTTGGACTTTTACAGCTCAGCTTCTTGTATGAACTAGATGTCAGGTTCCCTGTGACCTTTGGGCCAGAGACACATCTCATATCCCTTGAAAATATAACCATGTCATAGGACCAAAATTAGGACCAAAATGTGTCTGATATCTTTGTTACTGCTTGTGTCACCAATGGAGTCACCAACCGCAGTCTGAATTTGCTGTTGACAGAACCTATCACTAGATTTTGATGGACTGTTTTTATGTTTGCCTATTTGAACCTTTCCCTTTGTGTTACAGTAGACAGTGATGTACACAGGAAACACACAGGCTGATCATGTACATTAACTTAAAATGATGAGGGTCAGCCAGTTACTCCTGTACAGGATGTCTGAGTGGCTCTTCTTCTAAAGGCTCCACGTTTCTAGGTCTAAGGTGTGTCCCCTATCAGGTAATTCAGAAACTGGATTGAGCTGACGAGACACGCCCAGCTCCAAGTGTCAATCCCACTATCCTCACTAACGAAACACTTCCCTGAGTAACCTTATCAGTGAAGATGGACAAACTCAAATTAGAAGTATTAAAAACAAAAACGTATTAAACGGTTGAAGACTCAAGTTACAACCTAGTGCTTTGGACCTCACTCTGTCTAGTAGTCTAGACAAAGAAAGGGTGCCACTCCCTAGTGGACAAACTTTTGATAATGTCAAACTAACCTGATTGGTTAAAAGTTGGTGAGAAGCCACGGTTTAAACTTAGCTCTCCCTGTTTGGCAGCTGGTCTGGTTCCTGGCTCATCGTACATCTTCACTCCAATCGGGGATCTTCTAAGATCTGTGCATTTGGTAAAATTGACTGCGTTATACTTCCGACGGCAGGAAAAGAATAGGCCCTAAGGAGCTGTTAATTTTAAAGCCTAAAAGCAACATGTAAGAAGCATGCAAGTGATGCAATATTCATGCACACATTTTTATCTTTAGTCTTCCACAAAGAGGTAAAAAGGGAACGTGTCTAATAAACTTTTTTTAGATTTTTGAATGCAGGATAGTTTATTTAAGCAATTTAGCAGCGACAAACCAACAGCTTAATGAAATAACAGGAATCACTTCAGTCTAACTGATCTACTCTATGCTGATGCTGATTCCTGTTATTGGTCTTGGGTTGAGTGAGAGAAGAAAAAGGGAAAATCTAAAGTTTTATTTAAAAATGCAAACCTTATTTTCCTTAAAATGAGGAAAAGAAAAAGGACACTGATACTGTTGGCTATTTAAAAATATATTGCAGTGGATTATAATGCATGTGGAACTTCATAGTACACCAGAATTCTCTCTAACCGGACCTCCTTAAATTTCAAGTGAGTGTTATTAATAACCACTTTCACATATTTGTCCAGATGGGCCAGATGCCTCAGCTTGTTATTTGTGACCTAAAAGCGTGATTTTTGTGCCAAGAATCGTTTTTGTAGGTCTGGGTAATGACTGTCCTCAGCAGCACTTGTAACTGCATTCTCTAAACCATGAAAAGTTTCTCTTGATTCCAAAGACATGTTTGTAGAACTGTGGTTGTAAATTAGTCATTGATGTGAGAAAGATAAAGTGCAAAGATTAAAGCATTTTATTAAATTGTGACTAAATGTAATTTATAGGTTCCAGTTCAGTTCAACACACCTTTATACACTGTGCACATGGCTGAAGGTTCTCATTCATACCATCTTTAGCTGCAAGCACTGAATGATCAGCTAAATGTTCAAATGGGTGCAATTAGTGAACAATGGTTTGCAATGATCACTGAACAACACTGAAAACACCATCAATGCACACAGCAGTAACCCAGACATCACAAAAACATAGTTTAGGAAAAATTATTTGAAAATGATTAGAAATGATGAAATTATCAGGTAAACCAACAACAACACAAATGCCACATTTGTTGTATATATGTAAATACAAACTAAAAGAACAGTTGAAATGTAGTGACACAAACATTCAGTTTCTTCAGACTACTTCAGGCACTTCCCTAACCAGGGCTCTCTGCTTCATTAATCTGCTCGTATGAACTGATCTGGCATCCCTGTGAACGCCTCCCCAGCTACAGGAGTGAAAATGAGTATGTTGTGTATTTTATGATGTAATAACGCTCTAAAAAGAGAGAATCATCTGTTCTCTCGCATTAACTGATCATTTAAACTGCGCACTGTCACTTAACACTGATTATTATCAGCTACTCTGTACTGTTGTACTATGTCACATAAATGTAACTCGATGTTTACTGTGCTGTTTTTGTTGTTAAATTTGTTTTGTGTTATTATTTTTTTAACATTTCTAATTCCTTTACTTTATTGGGTGTTTGTTTGGGCGTGTTGTATACAGTTCTGCCTGCTTAAAGCTATTTACTATCTGACTGCATTGTTTAACTTAATTAACTGCTGTAACAAAGGCATTTCCTAGCTTATTCTAGCTAATTTAAAGGCAAAGACAACAATTATTTTCAGCCTACAGTGATAATTCCGCACATTGAGTAATGACACTAAAACACCAACAAGTGTGCTGAAATGTCTCGGGATTTGTCCACATGTTGAGTTGAGCCTTATTTGAATGGAGCTTGGTCTGTAGCTGTAGAGGAAAACAGGACAAAGGACGTGCTGTGGCAAAGAGACACAGAGTAATAATAAACAACAACTGTATTGTAACTAATAGAGATGGACCGATCCGATATTACGTATCAGTCCGATACTGACCTAAATTACTGGATCGGATATCGGAGAAAAATAAAAAATGTAATCCGATCCATTAAATATCACGAAAGCACCTCACAAAACTTGCAACACGCTGTAACTCACCTCAGAACGTTAGCACGTCGGAGCAGTATGCATCACGTGATAGAGCGGCTGTGGCATGCGGGACCTGTCGGTGGTCTGGATAGCATTTGGAGCTTCGCTAGCAACCCGGCATTTCATCTCCGACAAAGTTATCCCCGAGAGAAGTAAAGCAAGTGTGTAAGTCCATCTCTGAATCTTTGTAAAGCATTCCTGCGTTAAGCTTAACGAGCGACTGCCTCTCGCTCTCCCTTCAATCATGAAACTGCTTAATGATCAGCTGATCGGCTTTTCTGTCGCGAGTCTCTCTTGTTTGTTTTTGTCCACTTTGCACCAGAAAGAGGAAACCAGCGGCTGAACAACAGCAGCACGTTTAAGCTTGATCAGCTGTTGTTAGAATTTATTTAATATTACTTTCTACACCAGGATCTTTTTCTACGTAGCTGACGGCTGGTAACTGTGCAGGGGCGGATCTAGCAAAGTTTAGCCAGGGGGGCCGATAGGGCATGAACAGGGAAAAGGGGGCACAAAGACATACTTTTCTTTCTTATTCTCATTTAAAATGTCTAGCTTTTAATAAATAATTATCTGACACCCAAAGTTTTAATTTGATGTAAAATGAATAGAAGTCAATTACTGTATATAGTGACTATTAAGTCTAATATATACCCTAGTAAGCTATAGTACTTTTTCCTTTGGGAAGGTACCATCTGTGCAGTCTGCAATTTTGTTGAAGAAAGATGTTGAATCTATTTAATATTTCTTGAAAAATAATTGATTTCTGTGCATTTTTTTTCACACTGCATCAAATTAAGGTTGATTACGTCGATTAAGCATCATGAGGTGGAGCGTGAGGGGTGGTTCCCTATTTTTTATTTATTTATTTTTGTTGTTGCTGGGAGTTGGAACCCTATTAGTTAGGTTGCTTAATATTTACGCTAAGTACTCTTTAAAATACCAGAATAGGGAGGATGGTGTAGGTTTAAGTTTATTAGATTGATCAGTATTGCTGAACTATGAAATATTTTTTTTGTATACAGGTATAACAGAATAGCTTTAGTGTAGTTGTTGTTTTAAACTTGAGTATGAACTTGCAGACTTGCAAAATGCAGCAAGATATTTTAAAAAAACAGTTTTGTTGGTTAAAAAACACTATATCGGATTCATATCGGTATCGGCAGATATCCAAATTTATGATATCGGTATCGGTATCGGACATAAAAAACTGGTATCGTGCCATCTCTAGTAACTAATAACTATTTTGGGGTGGGGTGGGGAAGGGGTTGTGTTTTTGTTTGTGTTTTTTTGTTTTGTAAAACTGTATAGTCTGTGGTATTTTAGCAATCAAAATCAGTTGGATGGTAGTAACAACACATGCTTTATTAATATGTCTCACGCTGGACTCAGGGAGATCAGACACTGCACTGACTTGTTGCTCCATCTTGTGGTCAGAGAAATAAGCCTACTGCGCAGTGCATAACATCACACATAAAGTCATAGCTGTTGTTTCCTCTATGTCGAGAGGATTTTTCATGAGGGTTTTTTTTCCTTGTTTAGAAAACTACCCCCAAACATCACACCACAGGTGATTGTACACTAAGATAACTTGTGCCTAATGCCATGTATGTGAAGTGACATCTGTAGCTTTGCCGATCCCGATACTTGTAACCTATAAAGGCAGCTTGTAGGGGAGAGCGCTGCGCCGTGACTTATGAGATGAATCATTATCAATTTGCAAATTCTGAACACATTTTAATGACCACTGTGATTTTTCCACAATAATTGGTTAAAGCATCAAAATATACCTTTTAGCTTTTCATGTATATTTGAAAACTTGTTTTGGAGAGCTGGGATGTAAATTGCTTGTCTCTAAAGCATTTTGGCCTAGATCTTGTTGTTTCAATGTACTGTAGGCTATAAATAAAGGAGACTTTAGTTCTCAGTCATCCAGGTCATGGTATCGTCTAACGAGCTTAGAAATAACTTAGCTTTTTTTTAAAAAATTATATCTTTATTTGGAATGGACAGGAAAAATCCATCAACATAGCAATATATGAATGACATGAAAACAGAGTCCTTCCAGGTTTTTGGAGTTAAGTCCAGGAGAGCAACTATCATGGAGGAAAAAAAAGCAAATAAAATAAATGAATTAACAATGGTCAGAAATTAGATTAGATTAGATAGATAGTAGGTTACAAAAGTACAAGTACCAATGAGATGAAGTAAAGTCAGCTCTTGTGGGGGCAATGAATAGGATCCATTTGTTCCAAATTTGATAGAATTTGGCCTTTTGATTTCTTAACAGATATGTCAGTTTTTCCATCCTAACTATCTCTACAATGATCCCAAACCAGTCATCCAGGGCAGGCTGAACTGGGCTTAACCATCTTCTTGTAATTGTTTTATCACGTTCGTACAATATAAATATTATATTGTTCAAACGTGAAAGGTATATTGTACTAACATGATAGTATATTGTACAAACATTAAAAGTATATTGTTAGAACAATATACTTTTCACGTTATAACATGATATAGCTCTATTTTTCTCTTGCCTGGGTGGCAGCTCTACGCTTACATATTTGGATGAGCTTGCCTCATCCTACAAGTTGTGCCTCCATCTCTTGTGTCCAGGTCAAACGCTGCACTGCCGTGCTGCTCCACTTTTCTCTTTCATTTCTGTGTTTGTGCATGCGCAGTGTGAGAGGCTGCGTTGAGGGGCGACAGGATTTCAAACAGGTTTGATTATCTTGCGACCATACGATTGATGATTGGGAGCTGGTCGTGAGGTGTTAACTGCTTTTCGTTACCCCACTCTTACTTGAGTAACTTTTTTGACGACTACTTTTCACTTTTACTTGAGTAATAATATTTTAAAGTAATGCTACTCTTACTTGAGTACAATTTTTGGATACTCGACCCACCTCTCCTCTCCTGATATGGTGACTTGAAGTATCTAATAATATTCTTGTAGCCATGTTCTCTTCAGTTCATGGAGCTGGATATGGACCACTGGCAAGACCAAATATTTTCCCACTCCCCCACAGAAATATCAATCCCCGATTCCCTTTCCCATTTAATGTATAAAGTGTTATCCTGCTGGCACTAGAAAGAGCTTGGTATAGTTTGGAAATGGATTTAGCAGGGGTCATGGTTATAGGATTTTTCAGGATGTGAAATCTGTAAAGTCGGACAATTTCCACTCATGATCAATATATGACCTCAGCTCTAGGTATCTCTGAAAGTCCTATTGTGTCAGGTTGTGTTTGTCTTGCACGGTCTCAAATCTGAGCATAATGTTTCTATGAGTAAGAGAGAGGAATGTTGTAAGGTCATATGATAACAAGTTAGAGTCATGTCTGTTTGGAATAAAATCTGAGTCAAAAGCAAACCACCTGAAAAATTCCCGTGTATCCCACAAAAGGTTGATTACCTTCTGCCAAACTTCAAGAGTGTGGGTTAACCAAGGGTTCCCCAACTTTTCCAGCTGACATATAGACCCTTATCCGCCATTACAGCTTGGAGGAATAACTTAAATTTATTAAAGTTTCCTGTTTCCTCTGTCTGCGATTACAGAGGAAACAAGCTTCTTCAGTTTTAAAATCAAATGGTGGAGAGCCCCAGATATTTGGGCTAGATACTCAACTTGGAGGAAAACAACAAAGGTATTGATGAAGTATCAATCCAATACCAGTACCAGTGTTGGAATTGATATTATTGATATGTAGATGGATCTGCACATCTTGAGACACAATTTCTCTAAACTTGGCACCACATCATGTTTTTCTTTTAGTAATTGTTGCATTAGTCAAAGACAAGGCCATGCAAAAGTTGTATTGTAGTTTCTTTTTGATATTCAACCAGTGCTTTACAAAATGTATTGTGCTCTCAACAAAAATAGTTTCCCCACTAGAGAAAAGAAAGAAAGAAAATTTGCCAAAAGTGTTGTAAAACTTTGCTCTCCATGGAGATGGGCTAAAGAAAGGGATCCCTCTTGCTTCACCTTCATGCTGTGTTTCATTTTTACTTTTAATAGAAGTGTCAAGAAGCTCTCAGGGGTCCTCCACTTGTGGGGAATGAGAATTAATTGGAGGATTAGAGCTACATGCACCCTGCGCCCTGGCTTGACTTATAACATGGCTTTAGGGTTTGCAGTTCTTCTGACTGCTGACTGTGTGTTTGAGTGTGAGACAGAGTATGAAAGAAGGAAAGAGTATTAACAGTCCTTTGATGTGGTATCACTTGTACTGTAATTACAGTACATGATACTTCTTGCTGCAATATTTCTGTGTTTGATTGATGTGTCTCGTTTATACGTCTGGATTCTGGAGTTTGACCCACTTGCTTTGTGCAGGTATATAGCATAACACATGAAGCGCATGCATTTCAGTACTAATACACCGATGTCCTTACAGCTTTGCAACAATGAAGAAGCATCAGGTTTTTAATCTTGTTGTAAAGTATACACGCTAATAAAAAACCCTGTTGAACCTTTTTGGGGTGTTTGTGAAAAGGTGTGTGAAAGTCATCAGTTCCTATTTTCTCAGAAATAGGTGCACAGCAAAGAAGAGCCACCTTCTATCCCTACAGGGATATTTTACATGAATGTATCCATTAGGGCTAATTATTGAACTATATGTGCCTTTTCAGGGGCCAGCAAGGTAAAGTAAAGCCTCTTTTCCACTAGTAACTATTCGGCTCGACTCCAATCTGCTCTGTTTCAGTCATTTTCGATTACAATTGTGTTTGTCATTAAAGCGATGTGGTTGAATTACCTGTGACGTGATTTGTATGCGACACAAACACATCATGTAGAGGGAGTACCACACCTGCTGCTATTTGGCTTTTGTCAGACACATGGACCACAGCTTTGAGTTTTCTGCAGCAGTCAGCTCAATGCATGCAGTCTTGTTGACATCACATTTTCAGATTGACTCGGCTCGCTTGGAACCCTGGCCGAGCAGGTACTCGCTAAAAACCGAGTCGAACTGACTAAGCGCTAGTGGAAAAGGCCTTTAAGTACGTCCTTACTGTGCTCATAGGAATTAAGAAGGTAAGTATGATAGTTTTGTATTTTCTCATTTTTGCATTTATTGTCAATTATTTCATTTTGACTTCCTAATTGTATTTTTTTGTTTCCATTAAGTTTTTATTGTTTGAAAATATCTGGCTTGAATTTTATTTATATTAGTTTCAGTGTTTTAGTTTTTTTAAATTCAGTGTTCTACGATTAAAACTTCTTGATTTTGCCAATAACTGTAGTGTGGCATGAATCTTAGACTTTACAATATCAGACGTAAGACGTAGATGTAGACTTCCAGGGTCTCAATGAACACGTCCATCAAAGCCTCATCAGGCAAAGTTGTAACCGATACTAAAGCTAAGGATCTTTTGAGTGTATTTTCAGTCTGTTTTCATTTTCCAAGTTCAAATAATCAAGTTTTTATTTTAATTAAGAGATGCTTTCTTCTTGTCTTATCTAGATGTAGTTTAGTTTAAGTGAACTAAAATAATCTTGGTAACCACCAGGTGCTGCAGCAAGTGTGAACACCTCTATAAAAGCAGACATCCGAGCAATTTGCTGTGTCCATGTGTGCATTAACACAGTACCACAGGATCGCTTCGTCCATCGACATGCCAGCAAATTTAACCCAAGGAACTAATAAAAATATACATTTCTCTTGTACCTAATTTTATACCTGTTTAAAGGTCAATTTCTTTAACATTACATTAGGGTACAAAATTGCATCAGTGATTAAAGACAGATCTCTGTAAGGTGTCAAGGATTCAGCAGTTTAGTTGGTACTGCCCAACTGACAAGACATTGAACTCCTCAAGGTGCAATAATTACACTCACTCCATTAATGAATCCATTATCCTCAAAGCTTTGAAGAACTACACTTACTTTCTGAGTGTAGTTCTTCAGAGCTTTGAGGATAATGGACTCATTACCCGGCTGCAGTGTGAATTCACAAATACGTAACCAAAGGGTGGCAAATGCTTTTGAAGAATGAAGTGCTACTTCTCCCTGGTCAGGTTGGAGACAATTTGCTGCAGGTATCCAATTCTAGATTTCATTATTTCCACCACTGTGTTTCACTGTGGATTTTACCCACTGTAGCTTTATTTTGTCTCCTGTTAGTCCTATATATACACTTCTTCCATCATCATCAGTAGCTAGGACTTTTGCTCTCAATATTCACTCAGAAATTATGGTATGTTTAGCCTCCCTCAAATGTTTGGCCTTTTTCCTTTGCCAAAAGTTCTTTAGATAAAATGTAACCACTATTTGACACACAACATTTCTGTGCTGTTGATTGCTCGGTTGGTTACTGTTGGTCTGCCCAATCCTGCTTTGGATGCAACTTCTTCACTTCATGGAATGAAATATTTTTGCTTTCCCTGACTATGAAAATTATTTTATGGGGACAGACACTAGTTTAAGTACCCGTGGTCAACCATCCAAAGCAAAGGACAATGTACAGGAAAGGTGCAGAGGACAGTGCAGGCATGGTGGAGTGGGTGGAGACCAGTATCGCTGGACAGAAGATGTTAATTATGGAGCTTTGTGCTGGTAGCAAAGGAGGACATACAGAGGGTTGGTGTGAGAGTGGAGGATGGGGATAAGGTGAGATGAAGGCAGACAGCGACCTCTAAAGGATGTAACTGAGAGAAGTAGAATTTAGGGGTACATATATGTGTATGTTACTTAAAAAATGGAAAACAACAACAACCGTGAAATAATAAAGTGCATAAAAGTTAGTGAAAATAAAAAAGTTGATGTCATATCTGAAATCAGCACAATTTATTACAGTGTAATCCTTCATGCTCCTTTGTGGGTGCATTTGTATTTTATCATATTCATATTCTGTGTGGTGGCACAGAAATGCAGTTTAACTTATGGAGACATTGTGTCATGAATCAGGATTTTGGCTTTGTTACCAAACAACACATGCAGCACATTCTCTATCCGGTCGTTAAGTGATGACATGTGACGTGACGAATCCTACTTCCGGGCCTAAAGTAGTCTGCGTTTAATATGGCTTTTTGTGTTGTTAACATGTTTAATGTTTTGTATTTTCTTCTATTTGATCTCAAAAAGCTCCTACAACAGTCAGTGATCACTGTTGACCTCCCTCGGCTTTTATTACCGCTAATCATTTATTTAAGCTCAGTTTTTAAAACCTTAGGATGTAACTACAGCCCAGCCCATGCAGCAGTATATGAATGACTAACCTCGTATTGTGGATGGATTATCTCAGTTGTTCTCCTGGCTGAAGTTTGGTCCTTTTACAGCATCCTGCCATGCGATTACATTTGTTCCTGACCACCGAGAACACTCACGTTAACTTTTATCGAGTGGAAAAAAAGTTAGCTTGTTTATATTATGCTAACATAGCTGTGTCGCTAGCGGTCACGTAGCACATCATTATATACCAGCTAGCCCAACTTCAGTAACCCTACAAACGTCACTGCTGTTTAGTTTCTGTCTTCATTTATGCTGGAAGTGATAGCAGAGCTGTACGTTTGAATTTGTTTCCAAAACCCCGCAATCAGGACATGCTATATTGTATTTAGATAGAAGCTAGCGAGCTAACTCCCTGCTAACTTCTAACTCCCTTAAATGTCAAATTCCGTTTTCATGGATGCCTGGATGTTAAACTCAATTGTTACACCTGGTAGAGCAGAACGCTGATCATTTTATTAAAGATGGAAGACTTTAGACAGTTTTTCAACTCTCAGTAATGCCATAGTGATCGTTTGATATATGGACCTGCAGCGGAGTTTAGGTCCAGACACGGCTAGTGACGTCAGACTTAACGATCGGATGCAGGAGGCATCAACGTACTTCTTATATAAACCTTGACCTTTCCTTTAGTGCCAATCACAGGTCAAATGTGACATTGTGAACAGATCAAGTGTATGTTTTTGTTCTCTGCTAGAATGAACGTTGCCATGCAGTCCATTGAGCCTAGCCTTATTTCTGCAGACTCACAGGATCTTGGCCATTATAAAGTCTATCCCTGGAACAATGTATTATTGCTAACACAACAGGCAGTTAAAATGATTCTTTCCAGCTTCCAGGGCACCTTATTCTAGAAAGGGTTAATCTCTGTAAATCTCTGTAAACTTTGTCATGTTGGATGACAAAACTTTGTGAGACACACATTGTTCCAGCGGTTGATTTGATGGCCTCCTGCAACATTCAGAGAAATTCAGAAATATAAGCTCAAATTTTCAAAGTGTGACTGATGCTACACAACGCTTAAAGAGAGCAAACAATCAGAATTTGAAATGAAGTGAATACACCAGCTGGTGCAACATGCTGCACATGCCATTTTTGAATAAAGAACAAACGCAGGCACAAAGAAGAGCGGAGGAAGAAGAAGAGGGAAAAAAGTTTGACTCAGGAAAAATAAGGAAACTTTGTGGAACTGCACTTTCAAAACAGCTTTGCACAAACTGATGATGTGCACCTGGTTGTAAATAAAGCACTCTGAAAATGTTCCCCACGGCAGAAGTGAAGTGAGGAAACTCTTAAGAGTAATGCAACTATTATCAATTAAGACAAAAACAACATAATGTTGTCTGAGATACTTGGCAGGTACGTTTATCCAGGCAGTATCTGATGTTTCTTTATGTGATCCCACACTGAGTCTACCCTGGAGGGGTCAGGCCATCTATAGCAGGACTCCTAAAAGATGAAGATTGTGTTTTGGCTGCTGTTGGGGTCACAGACCTGCTGCAGAAAGAGTTTGGGAGAGATCAGCTGGCTCCCTGATTGTTGTGATGAGAAAAAACAACAACATCTCTATGGTGTCTAAATTTTAAGTGTAGGTATATATATCTATATATTTTACGTTTTTATTTTCATCATATCTATTTAATCTATCTAATAAAGCTTGCTTGTTTGATATCTGTAGTATACCTTGATTTTCTTAACTTCCCAGCTGACAAGAAGCTTTGAACCAGGAATCTCCAAGTGTTAATCACTGGACTTTTAAATATTTATTAATTTCTCAAATTATTATTTGCTTTGTTTTTACAAAATATCATGTGTCAGTTAATCGTCAGACATAGGGTTCGAGTTGTATCTTCAATTTCATCTTGAAGGTCACGTTGTGTGTTTTCCCAAACGCCATGTAACGACTACATGGATAGATTATGAGAGAACAGGCCTGAGGGTAAGGAAATGTAAAAGGCCACACACCCCACGCAATCAAACTGAAAAAGATCGATGCTGCTCGATCCATACCGGAAACCTGCACCTACTCCCGGTCAACAAAAGAATCTTTTTCTTGTCAATCTGGCTTTAAAATGATGTAATTTCATTGTATTTAAATTATTAAATGGATATCAATAAACCGTGCTTAGTGTGACTTTTAAAACCAAATTATTATAAATATGCATTAAAATACTATGTTTTCATAATTTAATAAATATTTTAAAAATATAATATGAAACATATACATATAATATACACATATTTAAGCCCATGTAACTATTTTATAGTTACTTTCTTTAAAACATGAACTTCCTTCCCATCCATCGATCCATCCATCAGACAGGCATATGTGAGGTGGAGGGCACATAGTGGCAATGGAGGTGAGACAGGTGTGGGGGTTTGGTGGGGTGCTCTGGATCTGGCTGCCACGATTATTGATGAAAACAATGTGCTGGGAGTTTGCTGTTCAGAAAGAGTAATATTAAAACTAAGTAGCTGCCGCCATTGTTGGAAACTGGAATTGGCTGGGCCGCACTATGAATTCTGGGATATGGTGGGCCACAAAGGATACACCTGACCCATCCTTCAAATGTGTTAGTGGTTTAACATATTTTTGATGGTCTTTCAAACATCAACTAGCAGTTACTTTATAGCTTATGGTCATGTTGGGGTCAGGACCAAGGATCTGTGTTAGTGAGTTTAGAAGGTGATTTAGACTAAACCCATGTGAAGCACATGTTTCTGAAGCATTATATAACCATTATATAATGTTAGTCTTTCAGTCATTACTCAATACTGGATTGCTAAGAGTATACTAAATTAATTAAGCAATGTTTATGACTAGAAGTGGATGTCATGGGTAAGTAATGACTCTGTCACCTTCAGTCTACCTCGGGTTATGTAATTACAGCAGCTTGAAAATGTGTTTGTCTGTGTTTGCTTGCTTGTTCCTCTGTCTGCAGCATATCATCCTTGCAGAAAGAAAGACTTGTCATCATTTTAAATGCCTTTCTATTGACTTACTCTTCCACTTCTCCGACATTACTCCCAGCACATCAACTCCAGGCATTCTGTCGTTTCTGTTGTCTGAAGATGAAATGGAAAACACTTTGTGTTCACTCAGTTCATGTGAGGCCGTGGCAGTCTGTGAAGTGAATATACCCGCTTCTCTCACGTCTCTATTTTATGTTCGCTACCTTGAAATTCTTTCCTCTCGTCTTCTAATCAGTGATTTTATAGAAAATGTTTACTGATTGTTTAAGACCTGACAACACTGTAAACAGAACACCTCCTTTTAGACAGCACTATAAAAATCAGAGACCAAAACAATTCATTTTCCTTTTGCAAAGTCGATGTTTCCAGAAAAAACCCTGCTCTGCACAGCTCTATATTCAGTGTTTAATGATCAGCATGCTATAAAATAGATCTGTGTAGCAATTAATGGATAATAATACTACAAACAGCAGCAATGATAATAACAGTGATACATTTCTGTTGAAAACCTGCACTTATAAACATCAACATATTTATAAAGTTACCACCCAGTTCTCAAAAATTGTGATGCTTGTAAAATGTAAAGAAAAGCAGAATGTGATCACCTACACCCACCTGCTCACAACAGAATATAGAAAACAGACATTTCAAGCCAGAGACTTTGCCAATTAAGAACAGGGTCATGTTTACCGCTGTGCACCGCTCACTCCTGTTCAGTCTGTAAACATCTGAAAACTGAGGCGATCGATTACTGGAATTTTTAGGGGGGAGGAATCTTTCCTTTTCTTTTCCAACATGGAGTCCTGGGTCATCTTTGTCATATTTTATGTTGCATGATGCACCAAATGTTTTAAGTGCATGAAAGGTGTGGACTGCAGGCAGGCCAGTTCAGCATCCACCTTTTCTAAGATGAAGCCATAGATGCATGAAATATGCAGGACGTGCCTTGAAAAACATGTAATCTGAATGGGAACATAACCTGTATATAAATTTGACATTGATAGTGCCTTTTTAGATTCTATAGGGACTAATGCACCTCCATACCATCAGACATGAATGCTGATAACAAAGCGGATGGTCCTTCTCTTTTGACTCATCTGACCACAGACCACAGTTCTCCACTTTTCCTCAGTTCATTTTAAATGAGCTCTTGTCCAGCGATGATGACAGCCTATAGCTTTTGATTTGTGGATGGCACAGCTTTCTGGAAGTGTTCCTGCACTGCAGTGATTTTTACGACAGAATCAATCGTGACTGCTTTTGAAGCAGGGCCGTGCAAAGGCCCAAAGACCATAGGCATCCAACGTGGACGTGCTGTGGACATATTATCATAATATCAGCTGTAGAACCAAAACAGGACTTTTACCTTTAGTTAGTCTTAAATGTATTTTGGTTTAGTTTTCTGTCAAAGTTGTCCAGAAATAAGCTCAATTAAATGGAATTTTACAAAATTTCTATAATTCAAACCAGTGAGTTACATAAAGATATTTAAAATCTGTCTTTTGGAACCATCCTAATCACAGTCCAGGATCTGCAGTTGGTTCTACTTTGCTGTGTCTTAGTTTTTCAGGTCCATGGGTTGCTGCTTGCGAAATTATATTTATAAAGCACTATAATATGATTCACTGATATAATTTCATCTATAAATCCACTTCTGGTTTACTTCCCTCTTATTTATCACATTATGTGTTACATAAACAGTTTAGTCATAGTCTGCAGTCTCAGGACGTCATTATATTCACAACATGCAGTGAAATGTGTTTTGTCCGAGCTGCGGACGTAGCCGCGCCATTGTAGGGCTTGGTGTTTTGGCATGGAGGGCCTAGTCAAGACTCTTACTGCATATTGGGAGGGAATCGAGCTTGTGACCTCCGCTCCAAAGGTGTGTGGTCTTACCACTCAGTAGCCAGCTGCCTACACAAAGCAATGACCAAAGACGGAGTGATGCTAAGAACAACACTTGTCAGCGTTAAAAGAGAGGCCAGGTTAATTTTTGCAGCGGTTCTGAGCTATGTGCTCCAGCAGTACAGTACTTCATCAGTTTCAATCCAGCCAAAAAATAGAAAACTACACAAATCAATAATGATTTGTAACGAATATTGAAATTCATTGAACCAGTCTGCTTTTTCCTAGTACACTTTAGATAATATCATTAATACCAATCAATAAATAGCTGGAATGGATTGTCTGAATATTGGTGCTGATCATGTCCATTCTCTAACATCTAACAAAACAAAGCTTCCCTCAAACTACATCTAAATTCTGAAAAGAAAAAGCCCACACAGACAAAAAAAAAAAACCCTAAGAACTGTGATAGAAGTGGTAATTGGCAGCATGACTGCGTAGCTGACAAATCGGCAGAAAATGTGACGCAGTCATGTCAACATGCTCCCATATCTCAGAGGAGCATTTCCATCGTCTTTTTACAGCAGTGCCATATGATCATTTTAAGAGAATAGTGACGACAAGAGATTTAAAGGCATGTTCGCCCATCACAGTCCAAACTCTAGTAATGGTGGTATAGGAGCAGGGCTCGATGACGATCAACGAAACTAAAACCGATATCCTGAAGACAGGATACATGAATGAATGAATGAATCTTTGTTGAGCTTCGGTGGAATCTGCTCAGAGACGGGAGAATGGTTGGACTCCAAACAACTTCAAAAGCTTTAAATTAAATCTGGCTTTGAATGAAGCAAAGCGACGTAAAATTTATTAGGAACTGATGTGTTTTCTCTTTGTATGACACTGGTATTTATTTATTTATCCTTTTTTACTATTGCCGTTTAATGGTATGTCACTATCATTCATAGTGTCATTCATCAACCCCCTCTCTAACCAACAGTACATGAATTCTGGTAGTGTGTATCCTTTGTACTGAATATTTCATGAAGCTTTGACAGTCTTGAGAGGCCAAAAGCAGTTACAGGGAAAAGAACAGCAAAGCTTTGAGCTTTAGCCTAATGGGTTTGGCTTAGACAAGGTTTAAACTCGAGATGTATGTGAAAACCAACACCACAAACTGACGTTTTGTTTCCTATAATGTCAACAGAGTGTGCGACAGCTCAGTGAAATGCACACAGGACTGTGTTTTTTCTATGCTGCAATAAATTATTGCTTAGTCCAGTTTGAATTGCAGCTCATTAAAAAATAAGCCAATAATAAATGCTATAAATCAGCATCAGATGATTGGATTTCTTTCAGAACTCATTACATGATTACTGTATAGCATATAAAAATAGGAAATGTCTGTATGAAATTGTAATGGCTTAACATGTTATATCATAAAAGAGTCTTATAATGAGAGGGGTTTATATTATTAGGACTGATCCATTTATCACTTGTAATATTGTTCAATGCAAAAACCTGGTCACTAATTAAAATATTCATTATCCCTTCTAACATGGCTAATAATTAAACACAGATTTTCAAATTTACATTTGCTCATAATTCCATAATTAATTGATCTTATGTACACAAAGCCAATTAGCTACGGGGTTCTGGGATACTAATTTGACAGTGACGGTGCTAACCACTCCACAAACATGCTGGCCTTACTGTACGCAATGCTCTCTTTGTCAAAGATCCTGTTTACATTCAAACACTGCACAGCACACTCCCCATCAATAATCATTTCTGTGCCTCTCACACCTAACACCTTTTAGAATTTATGGTGATATTTGTGGTGCTAACATAGTGGCTGGCTGGCACTCCTTTGTAAATGAATTACACCACATATTTATAAAATGCTCTAGAGTTGGCAGCATTTGAAAGAGCCATTACAACTCCGAATACAGTTTTCACAACAAGTTGATATTGGAGACTAGAAATGTTTTTCTCTCTTACCGATTATGAGAACGGAGGGACAGTGGCCTAGTTAGGTGGAAAACTCACTGTAGCTGCATGCCCAACCATTTATCTTCTAATGCTTATCTGGGTCAGCAATCTAAGCATAGATGCCCAGACCTCCCTCCCCCAAGCTAGTTTAGATACCAAAGGCCTCTTTAACTGCTACCTGCTCCACAAACCACAGGACTACATCCTGTGCCCGCAAAACTCAAGTGGGCCGAAGTCCACAGGGTGCCCAGCCCAATGTCCATCGGACCCATTGGCTGCTTACAAGCCAATCACTAATGAGCCGCTCCTTTAGTAGGGTGCCCAGATCCCAAAAACCTACATTTAGAGCAAGAAACACATTTTTGCGGAATAATATGGGACGTGTTAATAATGATGATAAGGGATTTGAAGTTTAGGTTTAAGCAGATTAAAAGAATAATATCAGACAGATATACTGTATTTTATTTGAACACAACCTGTGAGCATAAATGAACATGTAAAGTTGTGTTTAATGGTCCTTTGTGATATCCTTACACCATCTCTTCCAATAACATTTTAAACTGTTCTGTGTTATAATGGAAGCTCTTTTGTCTCCTAATCAGCTTCAGGTTTTAGTATAGATGTATCCTACATCTCTTTCTGTGCCATGTTTCCTGTGAGACTCTCACATTGACTTTTGTAAATTAGAGCAAATCAAAATGTGGGAAATGGTCTCAATGGCACAAGCGGGGTAGGGGATAAAAATGATGCCACATAAAGTGGGACACCTGGTCACCCTATTCCATGAGTGGAGCCCAAGAAAGCCCAGACACGGAGAGGTTTCTTGATACCTAGCTGCAGTCTTTATAGTGACATTTAAATCACATTTAATCTGGTCCCTCATCCAAGAATAATTTTCCTTAGGAGACCGTAACAGGGAAAATAAGAGTTTAGTTCGTATGTGTTTGCTGGCCAGGGAGATAGAGCTGAAACATTTGTGCAGCAGGTTAGAGATGGAAATGTGCTAACAAATGAAGAGATTGTGCTGAGAAGATTGAAGGACATTGAGGTGTTGATAAATGAAGAAAATGAGAAAGAGTGGGGACAGATGGAGGACAAATAATGAATCAGGAACCAGTTGCTGCATATGGCCCCGCCCCTCCCTGAGCCTGGTTCTGCTGGAGGTTTCTTCCTGTTAAAAGGGAGTTTTTCCCTTCCCACTGTCGCCAAAGTGCTTGCTTATAGGGGGTCATATGATTGTTGGGCTTTTCTCTGTATGTATTATTGTAGGATCTACCTTACCAACACAATCTCATCTCAAAGCATAACATTCAACGCCATGTGACAAATCGTCAGTACGTAACGCTTTTGGCCGCCTAACTCGTCTGTATGTTACGTGTTCGAAAACATGAGAACTGTTTGGAATCAATCTACACATGTACATTTCTTTTACTTTCTCATCATGAATTGCTTTGGAAAACACTATCTAACATAATTAAGAGTGTGGTTAAGGTTATGGATAAGGTTATGGTTAGGGCTGGAATACATGGCTGGAACGTGTGTTACCACCGGGAGCATCATTTCATTGGATCCCATCCATCATCCAGCGCGTAACATAGGGATGCGGAACGTTACCATTTGCTTGGGACGTGACAAATCGTTGGTATGTTATGCATTCGGAATGAGAACGGTCTGACCTTACAGTATAAAGCACCTTGAGGCAACTGTTGTTTTGATTTGGTGCTGAATAAATAAAATTGAATTTAATTGAAGTGCATTAGTAAGGAGGAAGTAGGGGGCAGCTATGAAGAGTGGAAAGCCAGTTGGTCCTGGTGACATATTGTACCTGTGGCAATATGGAGACCTCTACAAGAGAGGACAGTGGGTTTCTTGACTACCTAACTTAACACAGTCTTGGATAGTGAGAGAATGCCTGAGGTACAGGAATGTCTGTACGATGATCTTTGAAATAAATCTGGAATTTTTGTCATATTCTGTATATTTTACATAAAGTTCCTATGATGTACACAGCTGCTATAAATCCACTCTATATCATTAAACCTGTGGAAAGTGAAGTGTGAAAAAGTGTTTGCCCCCTTCCTGATTTCCTATTTTTTGTTTTTTATTTCATCAGTGTTTTGGATAATCAAACAAATTTTACTATTAAACAAAAATAACACGAGCATTTCACACCATCGTATGATGAAACATATTCAACTGATTTTGTACCTCTGCTACTGCAGACAAGTTATAAATGTGTGCCTTACTCTGATGAACCTGATTTTTAAGTATTTACTTGCTATGCAAACTTTCATGTTAAATAAACTCTGAAGTAAAACTCTGACATCTAATTGGCTGCTATTTAATGCATTTAAGTTCATAATTCAAGGAAAATATCCTGAATTCTGATCTGTTATTATAGATATATATACGCCATAGAATAATAAGCCTGATTTTGATGTCACGACCTTTTGTATGAATTTCCATGCCACTGAAATTACCACTCTGACACCTAATCATTTTTATTTCAAGGTAGCGAGTACTTGAAATGCACAGCTAGGTCCTGGCTGTAAAGTTTGAAAAACACCATATTTTCTTTAAGGTTAGGGGTTACGATGGGGCTCGCACATCACACATGTTGATACATGAGCACTGGCATGCTTTTTTTAAGTCAGTTTCTAAACTAAACTTATCAACCTCTGGCTGTACAGCTGGTGGAGAGCAGTTGATCTAAAAAAAATGAATGGCCCCTTCTTCTCTTGGTAATTCTTACAGCCATTACTGGTGATCAGTTATGTGCAGGCCCTGCTTGAGTACTTGTCACATTATTTACATAGATATATACATTTGTCATATTTGTGAAATGCACATTTTCAGTAGGTTTTCTAGGTGATATCTCTAATCTCAAGTCTGCCACCTCCAGCTCGGCCTCCTGTCTTTTTGTCGGACACCCTGTCCGAAACATACATCATAGCACCACCGTCCTGAAAATCTACCCCTGATGCTCATCTCCACCCACTCCACCCTGCCTTCACCTAGCTGGTGCATGGTTGAACCCAGGTATGTACACTCATCTACCTTCACGATCTCTGCTCCTTGCATCTTGAGTTCCGTCTTGTTTCTACTGACTTTCACTCCACTTCTCTCCAGAAGTTACCTCCACCTCTCTAGACTCTCTTCCACCTTCTCTCTGCTCTCACTACAGATCACAATGTCTGCAAACACCATAGTCTACGGATCCTGTCTGACCTCATCGGTAAGCCTGTCCATCACTATTGCAAACAAGAAGGGGCTCAAAGTAAATTCCTGAGATAATCCCAAACACACCTTGAACCCATTTGTTACTTTTACCAGACACCCCACCACTGGCTCAACACATTCAAAGCAAACGTCACATCTGTTGTGCTGTTTCTCAGCATTAAAATAAACTCCATTCCATAGCTTGACTCGTCAACTATATCCCCTCCTAATTACTACAGCTCTGCACATTACCCTTATGTTTGGAAATCAGTGCCAGTACACTTCTTCTCCATTCCTCGGGCATCCTCCTAATCTCCAAAATTGCTTTAAATAATCCACTCAAAACCTGACGTCCTCTTTTCTCGACATATCCATATCTCCACAGGTGTTTCATCTGGACCAACCACCTAGCCACTGTGATTGGAGCCATCCAGTCACAGTGGCTGAGGCCTCTCCATTAAAGAAGATTAATGCTGTGTGCGAAATACCCTCACCTTTTGATAACCTCCTCTTCTTAGCAGATATGGTTAATTGCTGTTCTGAAAGGCACACACACAGACAGCATCCTCTCTCAAATCACCAAACAGCAGAAGTGTGTGTTACACTTTCCCTTCTATACATTGCTCTACAATTTCTCAACTAAGACATTTTTATAACACACATACAGTGTTTGTAATTCAGCTTAATGACAGTATGTGACAGGTCAAATCAACAAGACTCACCAGATCTCAGGGTTAATGTGTTTCTTCTGCATAACAGCAGCTTTCCAAACCCAGGGAGTAGCACGGGTCTGCACACAAGAAAAAAGCTCTGACTTTCTTAATTACTTTTAATAAATTATTTCTGAAATAGTGACAACATCAATCAGGAACTAACAGCGAATAATGCAAATAATTAAGTAACATTAATGTAAAAGCAACCCGTTTCTAAATGATAGAATGACACAACTGTATTATACATACCTTCTAATCTAAAGCTGGCTCTTCTCGGTGGATCTGTGGTCTCCTCCTCTAATCTCTAAGGTGCTGCTGTGCATCATTGATGTGAATATGAAAAAGCCAAGATGAACAAATTTTCCTCACAACAAAGTTAGGGCATGCAGGCAAACAGAGTAACAAAACAGAGAAAAAGAAAAAAAGAGAAAAAACAACTCTTCTTATTCGCCTCCGGCCACTTAGCAAGACTGTAGGGCAGAGACGATCTGACCTCCATGCCTTCCTCTCTTTTTTTCCCCCACTACCCAGGCAGAAGAATTTATCACAGATGGAACAATTTAAGTATTTTAAGGTTGAAACTGAACCAGTAATTTATTCCACAGAGTAAAAATACATGTGGGGTTTAAGTCCACATACAACAAAAAGAAGCTGATTCATTTCTCTGTAGAAAATCTGAAACTTCTAATAATGTGCAGCTTACCATCTCATACATGTAAGAAATTATCTGTAAAAGGTATAAGAAGGAGGCTGCGGGGGCTGAGGGTAGCTGATCATCCATCATTTGACTGTTTGGGGTTTTTCATTACAGCAAGCTGTTCGTCGTTTTGACTTGCACCTGCTCGGTGATGTGTCTGCATGGTGGTTTTTGTCTTGTTTCTGCTCTGGCCTTTTCCTTTCACCGTGCTGTGCTGTTAATAAAACGTGATAAAAAAAATAACAGTGACAAGTCAGCGTGGGACTGAATGGTGTTAGATACCACATGAAAGGCTGAAAGGACATACTAAGACAAACATGACATACTAAATGTTATTAGGCTGCAGTGTATGTACCCTGCCACTATATCAAGTCACGTTGAGCCCTGCCACCTGTAGGGGCACTCACTTTGGAAATGCGAGGGTAGGTGGATGGAAAAAGCTTATAATAACGATAACAATAATTCCTCCATTAGACTGAGCCCAAATGAAGCACAAGACAAATGACTGTAATAACTTGCAATAATAACTTGGTTATGATATATAATATACAGTACAGTAAATATTAATTTGTTAATCATTCGCTAATGATTGCACAGTTGACTGGCAAAGATTATTCACTGCTACAGTTTTGTTACGTTACAGTACAACCATGTCAGCCGTTTTTGCCCCTAGTGACAAATCATTTGTGGCTTTGCTGTCATGCAGTAATGACCTGAAGAACCTGCTTCCATGTAATGTGACCTGGTCCATGGAACTGTGAACCAGCCACCGTGAAGCTTATTTGAAACTGGATGTTGCAATGTTCCAAAAACAAAATTGACGGGAAAATTGAGCAGTGCTTTGGCAGCGTCTGCATCCATTAAGTCATCGACCTACTGGGTTTCTGTGTGTTATCATTATCAAATGATAGACCTTGTTTCATCAAACTTTCTGCACTGCTTTGTCATTTTCAGTCAAAGCTTTATATAGAATAGAAAGAAATGATCAAAGCATTATATTTTAACAAAGAAATCCAAGTGTTTTAAACATTACAGGGAATAATCTTAAAATATATAATTTAAATTACATGTTTTTCAGTTAGTACTTTGTAAAATATGTGAAGTGTGAAGCCAGGATTAGATTAGACAAATACGCAATATCGTCTGGAAACTGTTAGTGTTCAGGAGGCCTGATCAGGTACATGTTAATAAGGTCAAACATGACTTAATACAAATGACTGAATAATATTTTAAAGGAAATGCAGCCAAAAGAACAAATGAAAATGCCAGAAAGTGAGATAATGCATGACTCAGAACCTGAGAATGAAAAATAAGGCAGGGTTAATGAACAAAAGAAGCAAAACAGAAGCTGAAGTGGTTACCATGGAGCTAATGATAGGATTTGAAAAGTATTAAACACCACAGCAACCTCTGTTCCTGTTACCTCATCAGGATGAAAGGCAGGAGGTCCCTGCACAAGCACCTTGTGTGTGCTGCCTGTAATAGGAAACCAGCTGCAGTACAAGCATTAAAAGGGGACCTGTTATGTTCATTTCCAGCATCATAGTTCAAAATAATCCTTATTTACCTTATATACGGGCTTGACACAGCCCCACAGATCACCCACTGTGGGCTGAAACACAATGTTTTAGCTTCTCTCTCTTTAAAGCCCTCTTCCATTTATTCTTCTGACTGTCTGCACATCATCAACATCCAGCACTGTAAATAAACCAGAATAAGTCCACTTTAAGATTATGTACGAAGCGCATTCATTTTCACCATGAATCCCAACGTCACCCAGCACATCAAAAAAGCTGGGACAGGATCATGCTTAACAGTTTGTACCATTCTCTCCTTTTTTAACATCTGGGAACAGAGGAGACTAGTTCCAGGACTTGGGATTTTATAATTAGTCAGATATGGGATTTTAGATGCTCAACAGTCTTGAATCTTCTTTGTCATAGTTTATGATTTACCATTGTCTTGCTATTTAAGGTGGAGGAAATTCTTCAGCCAACGTCTGAGCGTTACACTGGAAACGGTTAGTGAAATCGGTGCCTTCATCAGTACGTCTTACATGCTTTGGCCCTTTGTCTTTGCCTCACCTGTTTGTTCATCTCTGCACAGGAATCCTGATTTGTGTCTGAGTTACAGAAAGTGTTCCCCTGTGGACCTGTTTGTACTGGAGCCATGGACCCATTAACTAACACCCCTTCTACTGTCAATCCTATTCCCTGCCTCACTGTAAATGAATGTGCTGTCTTTTATTTCTTCCGAGTCTGCATCCTGAGTGCAATACGCACCACTGACTATGACATATTGTTAATGAAATTCAAAATTCAGCTGTCTCAGTTTAAAACACTTGTTTCCGATGTTCTGTTGTGAATAAAATATAGGTTGAAGTCACTGCAGTCTGTTTCAATTTAGATTTCATTCAGCATCCTAACTTTTTCAGAACTTTGTTTGTTAATTTATACATTTAGAATCATGAACTTCAAATTTTAGGTCCTCCCAGGCTTACTGTCAGACGAAATAGAGCACAGAGAGGACACAATGAGTCTGAGGTATCGAATAACAAAGGCAACTTTAGGGAAATTCTTGAAACAGTTCCAAACCATGATGCAGCAGTTAAACGTAGATTAACAACCAGTCACGACACAAAGTACACAAGCACGATAATCCAGAAAGAGGTTCTGGACTGTGTGGCAGAAGTGATCCATTCTGAAATTGTTGAATTTAAAAAAAAAAAAAAAAGGTTATTTCAGCATCATGGCAGATGAGACAAAGGATGTTTCAAAACCATAACACATTTCATTTGTATTCTGGTACTATTAAAATGGAGTCATCAACAGGACTTTTCTCAATTAATCTGCTGAGATCCCACTGCATCTCATCTTTCTCATGCAGTGGGAAAGATTGTCCACTTATTGGAACATCATGGCTTCGACTACAAAAACAACCGTATAGGCTAAGCATATGATGGTGCTGCTGTACTGAGTGGTAACCATTCAGGGGTCTAGGCTGGAATGATGGGGTAACCAGATTCCCTTTTGTATCCCCTACAGTGCCCACTGTCTCAATTTAGTGCTTGTTGAAAGTATACATACATACATACATGGGCACTGACACAAGTTTGATTCAAGTGTCAACTTGAATCAAAAGTTATGTCACAGGTAGGTGTGGGCAGTTCCTTCATTATCAATTAGGTAAATAAAAGGCCTGGAGTTGATGAGGTGTGGTGCTTTCATTTGGAAGATTTTGTTGTAAACAGACAGCATGTAGTCAAAGGAGGTCTCCATGCAGGTGAAACAAGCCATCGTTGAGCTGCGAAGACAGAAAAGAAAAAAAAAAAAAAAAAACCACACACACACACACACACACACACACGAAATTGCTACAATAGAAGTGGCAATATCTACAGTTGGGTACATCCTGA
>NW_024582895.1:213617-246217 GCF_018398535.1 Haplochromis burtoni | reverse complement strand
GTGTTCTGTCTGAGGTGCCCACACATTTCAAAAAGACCAGACTTTGAATTTCACTCAATTTATTTTGACCAGCTAGTTAGCCTATAGGTAGGTAGATGGATAGATATAGGTGAAAAACCTTTCAACACAATAAAGAACATTTCATTAATCATTCAGATAAATTAAATGCATTAGACAGAAGACAAATGAAATAACAAATATATATACACTTCAGTAAAGCCACTTAAAAGTATTTAGCTTTAGCTATGTTGTCTAAACTATCATTTAACCTAGTTTAAGTTAGTTTTACATTCATTGGTTTTTAATCACAGAGCTGAGTAACTTCAAAAAATGAAGATGAAAAACTGTGGTTCTTAAATACACAAAATGTGTCTACCTTGCATTTTACACTTTTTATAAACAATTACATTTTTAAAGTAAACATTTTAGAGTTTGCAAATATTTTAGAGACTCTTACCAAGGATTCTTTTCTCAAGAATTTTCCTCAAATTAAACAGAGCAAATTTACACTAGTTTTAAGATTTAACCAAAGATTCGGGGTAACTATTTTTAGTATTAACTAACATAAGTGTAGGAAACACTATCTACATAAACAATTTATTCAAACTTAAACATTCAGTTTAATATGAATATAATTTTTTAAACTTAAATGCAGTAACTATTTCCCAAAGCATAAATACATTTCTATAATTGAGCTTCCATAGTTCCCAAACATAAGCAGCAAATATGAGTCCAAGAGCTTACCGATAGCCTGTCTAGCTCAAAGTCTTCCTCACAGTGGAAAATGAATTGTGCTTTGTTTGCTGTCCTCTCAGTATGTCACACCCAGGTCAAATGGCTGCTGCATGCATTTTAAGGTCTACTAGGAACGCCAGCCCTTGATTGCTCTAATTCAGCTCACCTGGCGGAGCAGCGCGCACCAGGCCGCGCTTAGTTGTAGATTGCACAAGGTCTAATCAGCAGCCATGCGCAAGCAGCAGCACAGAGCAGGTAGTGGGCAGGAGGAGGAAGAGAAGAGTAACAGCCACACCTACTAGGTCAGCGCGACAACCACAAAGGTGAACAAGTGATAATACAATGTTACTATTCACATGTTTGGGTGTTTTTTTTTTTTTTACTTTCACTTGCATCACTAAAGACCTTTGTGCTGGTGAAACAACTTCCAGAAGAAGCTAAGAAGCTAAACACGACATTCTGAAGATTAAGACCATCCTCAGCTACTGTACTGTGGACACAAGAAAAGTACTTCCTTTAAAACTTACAATGAAAACTATAGTGTAAAGGGCTTGGAAAGAAAGGCATCTGGACTTCTTTAAATTTCATTGAAGACGTTTCACCTCTCATCCGAGAAGCTTCTTCAGTTCTAAGAGGAATTGGTGGAGAGTCCCAGGTTTTAAGCTCTTAACCACCTTGATTTTTTATTTATTTTTTTTTTTTTGCGCCTGTCCCGTTTGGCTCTTTTGCATCAGAATTGTTGTCTAAAGGCAAAGAAAGATGCCCAACGGATTTACTTTACCAAACTGACCATCCCAGCCTTGCCATAATGGTCCATTTGATTCACCTTTTATTGTTTATTTTATTTTCACTTACTGAATACGGGACAGACTTGACTGGGGGAAAGAAGGGGAGAAAGAAAGAGGGAAAGAGAAACAGCTGAGAAGAGGGACGGGGGAGAAGGGCAAAAGACAAAAACCAACAGAACGGGCAGAAAAAAAAAAAAGCATATATCAATCACCTGGATCACCTGCTGAGAAAGAAAAAAGAAAACAAGCAGAAGAGAACAAGAGTAATAGAATAAACAACATCACAATGATATATGGGAATATGACAGTAAATACTAAATATTAAACATTATTGTGCAGCACATAAGATCAACAGAACACAGTGTGCTTTGAGGTAGGAGCCAAAAAGGGTGTAGTTTGTGGGTGTGATCACCCGTGTGTACACCTGTGAGCATGGACGCGCTTGTTTTTTTAAAAGGTTCCTTCATGTAATGATCTGCTAGAGGGTGTGGGGGGGCCACAGCCCCGTCCTCCAGGGCATGAAGCAGGTATGGAGGAGATCAAAACTCCAGACATCCAGAGGCCCCCAGAACACAAGAGACCAAGGAAGACCAACAGAGGGGCAGCCGCGCCACTGTCCCAGAAAGAGCTGAGGAGAGTCCCAGATGAGGGCTCACTCAGCAGCCGCGGAGCAGAAGCCAGGGGGAGTTGCAGTGACGCGCCCGTGAGCTCCGCCGGCAGCCAGCCGTGCCTGAGTGACCGAGCCCCAGGCCGAGAGGCCGGGGGCACCCCACCTCCGAAGTGGCCCGAGCGAGCCCCAGGCTCCAGGCCCCGATAAGCGGCCGCCAAGGAGTGAGCCGGTGTGTACCTGGACGCCCATCCCCGGACACAAAGAACCACCAACGCACCGATGTCTGAGGGAGTCCGCCACTGGCAGGGGAAGTGGTGGTAGGGGGAGATAGGCCTCCAAACCTTGGAGGGCCTGAGATGTCCCCAGAGAGGTGGCGCCTGACACCCAACCTGACATATAGACACAGAAATACAGGCACACACATATACAAACATCCATTCCCACCCTCATGCTCTCATATGCACTTACTCCACACTCAACCAACGTGGAGACAGACATAAAGAGACGCTGTACACACGATCACACTCCCCAAGCGTACTCTACAAACCGGGTCTAGGTACCCTTGCCCCTGGAGGGGGGAACTGCACCCAGACCCAGGTGGTGTTACCCTTTTCCCTGCGGTGGGGGGAGGCAGACCGCCCCGACTCCGCAGCAGCAGGGAGGCCCCACACTCCAGACCGCAGTCGGACGGCCAACTCCTCCTCCTAGCCCCCCCGCTCCAGCAGGTCGCAGAGAATGGGGGTGAGAGAAGACTCCAAACCTCCCTCCACCCGCTCATTGTAGTGTTGATGCATGTGTGTTCTAAGGTGCATTTAAAACCCAGGAGGGCATGGAGCTACCTGCCAGAGAGCAGCAGGTAAGCGCATGGTCCCTCCTGATAGCCCTCAATGTCTACGTGTATTGAAAATTGATTTTTTTTAAATGCTTGATTCAAATTTTATAAAAGAAATGAAACCACGGCGGTCTACTTTTATTCATTACAGCATATCAACTGAAATAAGAATCCATATAGTAAGGCATAGTCTGTGCAATCAAATACATATGTAAATGCCTGCATTATAAGCCTAATGCTTATGTGCAATAATTTCCATTTTCTTCTCATTCTTGTTTTCAGGAGCACATTTGTGTATTTGATTTTCATTTTGGAATTTTCTGCATCACTTTCTCCTTTTTCCTTATTGAGTTGTATTTTATAATGTTCTTCTTATCTTTAATTGCTTTGTTTTCTTCAATTGTATCATGTTAATCTTTAAAGACCTGCTTTTAAACCCTTCAATACTCATTGGAATTGCTTTTTGACTGATTGTATCAACTTTAGAACTTCTAATTCCTTTAGTTTTGTTCTTAATGTGAGGTAAGCACTTCTGCTGTGATGGTGCATCTAATCACACATCTACTTCCAGAGATAGACTACTACTGCTGTCTGCAGATTAGCAGATAGTGCTGACAGTTGCACAGTGTGGGGTTGGCTTACTAATACTCAAATATGCATTTGGATCCATATGTCGCAGGTATCTCCCCAATCTGCTGAAACCCCCCACAGTACAAAGACAACTGATGTTTTAATAAAAGGGCACAGGGGGTTGTCCCAGCATGTGGTGTTATCAGTAGGATGCACATTACAATTACAGTCCTGCATTAACATGCAGGAAAGCACTGGCACCCATACTGGGGAGGCAATTCCATTGCACTTGGAGCTTTTATGGATTACTTCTTTAAGTGAAGAAATCAATTTGCACATATGACAACATGAATAATATCCAATTCCTGCGCTGATAGTAGACATCTGTGGTGCAGTGTCAGGTATGCTGCTTTTCTAATTCATTGTTTGTATTGTCCTCTGACTGTAATATGTATTCATGTGGACAGCTTTCTCAGTAACACACTGGTTATACAGTCCACTTCAAGAGTTGTGTTTAATGTGATTTTGGATGTTTTGTTTTAGTCTGTGTGCTTTTGATAAAACTTTATTGTCAAAAAGCATACACAGTGGGTGATTCAATAGTTTATTTCAGAAAGGATGTAGCGTTTTCAGTGGGAGAAACATTTCGTCACTGATCCAAGTGACTTCTTTACTTTTATCTGACTGCAGGTTTCCCTAAATGTAGCAGCAATTCCCAAATTAGCACCACCGACTAACATTACTAATTATTATTACTAATATGCAATCGTCATGACCACTGATCAATGGCCATGAGTGCTATTTAAAGAGAGTTAGGGAAATGCTACAATCACAACACTGATGGTTAAAGATCTACCTTTAAGCCCCCTCCCCAGCTTCAGAGATGGTCTTTTCCCTTTCATGTTCATAAAGTGGTGCTAATTTCAATTATTATGCAAATGTATTGTTTATGAAGTTGGGGAAACCTGCAGTCAGCTGGGACTGAAGAAGTCACATGGATGAGTGGAAACGCTACGTCCAGAGATACAGAATCAACTTTCTGGGATTTTCTTATCGGGATGATTGAGCATGTATCAAGATGTAAGAGCTGATTATGTGCATTTTCTTTGATTACAGACCCCAGGATAAACAGATGTTATCAAGGCAGTAAAACAAAGAAATCACAGTAAACAACTGTCATACTATGGTTCTTGGATATTCAATCTTAAAACAGAAAGGAATTCCGCTGCTGGCTGTAAAATGAAAATTGGTACTAATTATAAGTCATGAAGCTGATGGCTGGGGAAATAACTGGCAAGAGCAAACAAATGACACCCATGGAAAATAAACTGTGGTGGAGGTTGTTCACTCACGGTGTTTCATTTACCTCTATACTGCATTAGCAAGGCTGTGACACTATGGGTGCAGTCCATAGCTGGTTTGATGTACAGAGCACATATTCGACTTTATATTGTGGAGTATTGACGTATGTTTGCATGTTAATATTTATTACTGACTAAAGGGGTATCCACACAGGGAGAGAGCTGTGGCAGTGGTATAGAGAACAGAAAGGTGGAATGCCAATACATTTGTAGTATGAACTCGTACAGAGAACAGCATCAGTGGCGTGGAGTAGGTGAATCCCGAGTTAAACTACCCGGAAATATGAGGTGAGGTGGTTAGAGCAGTAACCAGTGGGATGGAATTTGATCGACAATTAGAATCAGTTTTAAGAACCAACCCACATTTGTGTATGGTACGGCACACTTCTGACTTTGCTATTAAAAATTCATTGACAGCTGCAGGGGGTGTCACTGAAAACACAATAAGTGGATCTAAGACAACAAGGGTGTAAGTAGAGGATCCATTGACTCAAGCTCAGTGGGAGTTCATGTCTCAGGGTTAAAAGAAGCTTTCCCCACTGAGACGGAAAATCAAGCTGAACACAGTATAGGGCTGGCAGAACATATTAAAGCTGTAAGGGCATTACTGTACAGCAGCACTACAGCCAATAAACAGACTCTGGCAAGCTGCTGCTCTCAGTGAGTCAGGCAATGTGTATGAAGCACTCTAAGGCTTTGCTTTTGACTTAATGTTGATTAAGTCAGGCTCTCAGCCAGTTCAGAACCCCAGCTCTATCCTGCAAAGCCCCCCAGCTGTCACATAGTCAGGTGAAGGCGCCACGTCTAGGACAACGGGGATATTAAACACGCTGCACACAGAGAGAAGTTCTGCTGCCCTTTGGCAAGATCTCTGACAGATGCACGAGCCCTTAGAAGACACTAAGGAAGACAAATAGAGCTGCCACAAAGCACATAGCTTTGTGACAGGTGGATAATTTTTCCCACAAATCTATTGTGAGATAAATGCTGTTACTGACACTGATGTGAGCTCCAATAAGAAGACACTTGAGCTGTATGAGTTCACAGAGAATCTTCGGCTGCTTGCTAGAAAGCTAGATGATGGCTCTCAGCATGATGAGGCGCTTCACAGCTCATCCTGACACTTCCCTCCTTTGTGACTAGTTGAACGTCACCTCTGAGATCACACCAATCAAGAGGGCATTACAGAGATCCCACATAATTACCACGCGAAACTCTTTTCTTCTTCTTGCTGAAACACAGCATCAATCTTTTTAAACAAAACCCTTTCCTTAGACATTTTTATTTCAATTTTTAAATAAGAACATTTTTATAGTAGTTACTGCTTTCTCTTTCACTGCCTCAAAACAGAGAATAGTAAAAGGCTGGCTGGAAATAATGCTATTAGAGAACAACAGTCTGAACTCTTAGAGGCAAGTGCAAAGTTTTGGTGTCTAAGTGGTAAACAAGGAGCTGTATCATTCTTTCTTAATACATTTTAAACTTGATCAACATGCAGTATTGTGAGTTTAAGGTTTTTCATAATCAAACTACATTTTTAAATTTTATATAATATAGCTGAATTTACCCATGCTGTGGTAGTAAACCAGCTGTAAAGTTTACAATCATTTTCTGAAAGCTGTGATTTAAGGAAGAAACAAAGATAGAAATGGAAAAAAGACTTACTCTATGAATGTATATAATAGTCCAAACTACAAGCAGTGGTAAAATTCAGTTTCCATGATATTGCATTCAAGTGTAAGTAATAAGAACCCATTCCATGGTGAAGCATTAACAAGGGACATTTTCTGATATCATACATCCCAAATATGTTCAGAAAAATAATTTTGGTCTCATTAAAATCTCTGTGACATTTTATTATTACATAATATCAACTCGGTCAATCCTAAGAGGTCGCTAACATGTAAAATTGCCGTCCTACATAACTTTACTTGTAATGGATTAGTTGTTTAAAATCAGTGGTTCTTCCAACATTTACAAACCACATTTGAAAAATGACATTGAAATGATTGCTTCCACTCAAAACACTGGTAACCCCTACATTCTCATCATTCCCACACACTCACTGTAAGCTTTTTGCCACTTGAGAAGCTGTAAAGCTGTGGTAGTGAGCCAGTGATTAAGCTAGTTTTAAATGCACAGAAGGAAGATGCGTTGGTGGGAAGAAGTGTCCCAGCCCTGGACAACAATAAAGATGGATACTGCCACCATGACATCAATCAATGGTTAGTGAAGCCTTGAGTAAAGCATTTTTTCCCATCCCCATCTTGATGCGTTGAATCTGGTTGTGATGAGTGAGGGGTGGATCCGACTGAGAAACTGAAGACACTGCTCGCTTATTGACTTAATGATTTGCAATTGACAATTTGTCAGCTAGCGAGCGTACCCTGCTTCATCTTCATTCTGACTCTAACAGTTACCATCATTTATAAAATTTAATTAATGTTTTGTTCAGTATACCTCGAAACTAACTAAGTCATCAGAAAAACAATTACCTTTCTCCTACATTTCTATATGACTGGAAAACCTTTCTGCATCAAGAGGAGTCACCCCTTGCAGACTGTAAGAAACAATGCAGACTGTAAGGTGATTTGGCTTCACTTTTTAGACATAGAAGTTACATCCATCTTTCACACTGTATATAAATTTTAGTAAAAGGCATGGTAGTTTGCAGATGAACTCTAAGGTACTGAATGTTTCCATCCATTCATGATGAAATATAAAGAGGTGATTTGTTGAAATGAACAAGTAGTGGAGCAACTTTTTACTTCAGATGACTGCATAGAAGGAAGAGAAGCTCAAATATGAGATGACAGAGATATAAAAACAGCACATTTGTGATCATTTTTTTGTCAGTTGTAAATAGTAAATTGCTTGCTGCTCAGCACAGGCATGATGCTGCTGCTGTAAGCGTTCCCAGTTGAGTAGAAGCTTGAGTAAACTGGAGTCACATGTTTTTGCACAATTTTTGCACAAAATAACACACAATATTCTGCAGCGGAAGTATGGGGTGTCTGGCCCATTGCTATGGGCCATTCAGTCCATATACAACCGTTGCAAGAGCTTGGTTCGCATAGCCGGCAATAAGTCGGACTCGTTCCTGGTGGGTGATGGGCTCTAACCAGGCCTGCCTTATGTCACCGATTCTGTCGTGATTTTCTGAATTTCTAGGTGCAGCCAAGTGGCAGAAGGCTTTCACTTGGGTGGTCTCAGGATCTCATGCTTTTCGAAGATGATGTGGTTCCGTTGGCTTCATTGGGTGATGGCCGCCAGCTCGCCTTGGAACGGTTTGCAGGCAAGTGTGAAGCAATGGGAATGAGAATCACCATCTCCAAATCTGAGGCCATGGCCCTCAGCCGGAAAAGGGTGGAGTGCCCACTCCGGGTCAGGGACTAGTTCTGTCCCAAGTGGAAGAGTTTAAGTATCCCAGGATCTTGTTCATGAGTGACAGGAGATCAACCGATTGGTGCAGCGGCTGCAGTGATGCGGATGCTGCACCAGTTTGTTGTGATGAAGAGAGAGCTGAGCGTAAAAGCGAAGCTCTCAATTTACCGGTCGATCTACGTCCCTACCCTCACCTATCGTCACGAGCTGTGGGTAGTGACTGAAAGAACAAGATCGTGGATACAAATGGCGGAAATGGGCTTCCTCCGAAGGGTGGCTGGCCTCTCCCTTAGAAATAGGGTGAGAAGTTAAGCCATCCGGGAGGGGCTCAGAATAGAGCCGCTGCTGCTCCACATCGAAAGGAGCCAGCTGAGGTGGTTCGGGCATCTGACAAGGATGCCTCCTGGGTGAGGTGTTCCGGGCATGTCTCACTGGGAGGAGGCCCCGGGACAGGCTGGAGGAGGTGGCTGGGGTGAGGGAGGTCTGGGCTTCTCTGCTTAGGTTGCTGCCCCCGCGACCTGGTCCCGGATACCCGGAAGAAGGTGGATGGATGGATGGATGTGGTTTAAAATCAAACAATCAACATGTGATTGAAGTGTATAGTTTCAGCTTTGATAGAAAAGGTTTAACAAAAATTTAGCCTTAACTGTTAAGTGATTCCAGCTGTTTTTATACACATCCCATAATTGATTATTTGATTTCAATTCCAGTGTGCATGCACAGGAACGTCTTCTTTCATAGCATCCTCTTCTGTCCCACAAGGATTCTTCTCTGTGGGATTCCTCTTTTCCTCCGGCCTGGCAGATACCATATTTAACATCCTTTGTCCAATATATCCACTATCCTTCCTCTGAACATGACAAAACCATCTCAGGCTTGCTTTTCTAATCTAGTCTCCAAACTGCTCGAACTAAGCTGTCCCTCTGATATATACATTTCTAAGCCTTTCCACCTTCATCACTCCCATCGTTTTCTGTCGCTGTGTCTCTGGGTCTCACTACTATCTTGTAAATCATCCCTTTTACTTTGCTGCTATCCTTCTATGTCACCCTTGACACTCGCCTCCACCCACTACACCACTACACTACACTCTTTTCTTTATCTCTCTTTTGCACTGTCTCTCTTGTCCATCTTCACTAAAACTACTTTTTGGATCTTATCTATTCGCCCTGTCTCCCTCTTATTCACACACATGTATTCTGTCTCTACTTTCACTACAGATCAAAGTGTCAAACATCTTAGTACACAGACTCCTTCCTGACCTCTTCTTCTTGTAAACCTGCAAACAAGAAAGGGGGTCAGAGCTGATTCTTGATTGTACATTTCAAAATCGTCTGTCAGCCCTACCATCAGAGGTGGGAAGTAAGGAAGTACAAACACTTTGTTACTGTATTTAAGTAGAACTTTCAGGTATCTGTACTTTACTTGACTCGTTTTTGTTCTGGCCAGTTTTTACTTTTACTCCCTAAATGCAAAAACTGTGTGCGACAGTCAGGGGTCATAGTGGGACGTTTCTTTTGTTTTGTTTCCATCTTTGTGTGCAGTTTGTCTCACAGTATGTTGCAGCTAAAGGTGCAGCTGCTGTATTTGACAGGGAGAAAAAAGTGAACTTCACTCAGAGATGGAGAAAGATAAGAAAGAAGGACAAAGGTTAGATTTAAAGTTAAGGATGCTCTGTAGGGTTTGATAAAATGAAAATTTGAAGCTCAAATGTAATCTTCTTGTTTTTAAATCAGATATTGGGTCTGTACATGTGATGTTATGTTTTTTTTTTTCAATGGGGAAACATGCTACAAACAAAATAGGTAGACTAACTGCTATTTAAAGGCCGCATGAAAATCCTCTGCAGGTTAGTGCAGGATAAACAGGTTAGTTTGCTGTACTGTGATGGATTTAAAGTAAAGAACAGTGTGTGACTGGTGCACAGTGACTGGTTTAAAGGTCAAAGTTAGGTTACAGCAAGTGTAGCAGAGATTCATGTGAATTTTAGTTGCTGCTGATTACATTCAGTTGTGTAAATCCTTAAAGAGCAGTACACCTCAGCAGCAGTAGCTTAGATAAGCTGAGCTCAACCTTGGACATTTAGAAAATCTACAGTAGCTCTTGATAGAAATTATTGTGACCTCTGATTCTTTTCCCCACACTGAGCCATTACAACTGATTTTACGGTTCCTCAACCTGCTGAATCTGCTTTAACTTTTTCACTGCAAAATTACCCTCTCCCACATAGCAAGCAGGTCTGGCCACGATCTGGTATCAAGCCGGCACTGCTGGCTGACTTCTGGTATGATCCAGATATGGGCCAAGCTTGGTGTAGATGGCACTGTCTATGTGATGGCATGCCATAACTGGCTCGATTATGGTTTGGTGTATGTGGCCCAGGCCCATAGAAAACAGGTCTGGCCTGGATCTGGCATCAAGCTGGAACTTGTGACTGACTGGTGTCATGGCCGGGTGTATGTCAGCCAGATGTGGGCCAGGTCTGGCAGTCATGGCACTATTTATGTTCCTGTTTTCCTATTTTAGTTAGAAGACCCAAACGGCGTGTTACAATACTATACTGTTATGGTGGCCAACACTTTATCCAAAACCCGGTGATGGCTTACCACTGAGTGGCTGTAGCTCAGGAGGTAGAGCAGGTCACCTATTCATCGGAAGGTTAGTGGTTTTCATCCCTGGCTCCTCCAGGCTGCATGTCAAGAATGTGAATGTAGTTAGGAAGCACTAGGTTTACAGAAAGTGTGTGATTGGGTGAATGTGGCATGTTGTATAGAGCACTTTAAGTAATCCGGGAGAGTGAAAAAGCTCTATATAAGAATCAGTCCATTCACTGTCTGAACAGAGTTCCCTCGTGTTACTTTTGCACTATTATGTTTTGGCACATTGATTATTAAACGGCTTGATTAAGGTACACATTAGGCTGACATCTGGGTCCAAAGCTGAAACTGTTCTGGGCCAGCACAGGACCACCAGTGTGTCTGCAACTGGCCTTGTGCTGGCCCATGTGTGGGCCACATCTGGCAAACCAGGTCTGGGCCACCAAAGGGCCGTCATTCTTTGCGGTATGTGGGCCATGTGTAAGCACATTTTGTGGGCCACATCCGGGCCATTCCAATTTTGCTATGTGGGCTACAGTGTAGACAGAGATCTTTCTCTGCTCATGTTCTAAATACCTGATTTAAGATGAGAATATTCATTACATTTAAAAATTAGACTAAAATAAATTTTGTCTCCCATCTACTGATATTATTTTAGTAAAACATTTGTATAGTAAGGTTAAGTTAGCTTTGGAGAAGAATAGCTGGTAGCCACCCTTCGGAGGAACGCCTGCCTACCGCACACTTCACCTGTCCTCATACATGTCCTGCACCAGCCTCACGTACGCTACTTAACACCACTCTTGGCCAGTGTCTCATGCAGTACTTCAGTTCCTTCCCTGGTACTCTATCATATAAGGCTTGCTCTAGATCCACAAAGACACAGTGCAATGCCCTCTGACCTTCACTATGCTTCTCCATCAACATGCTCAAAGCAAACATCACACATGTAGTGCTCTTTCTCATCATGAAATCATGGTCAGCGCTTCTCATCTCTCTTCTCTATCTAATGTCAACAACTCTTTCCCATAGCTTCATGGTATGGCTTATCACCTTTAACCCTTTGTAATTGTTACAGGTCAGCACCAGCACACATTTACTCCGTTGGTTAAAACATCCGCTAGCCTCCACAAGAATGTCATCTGGACCAATCACCTTTCTATTCTTCAGTCTTTCCATAGGTGCCTCTGCACTTTCTGATTCAGTAACTGTTCTCCATCTGTCCCGCTCGCTCTCTTTTTCTTCATTCATTAGCTTCTAAAAATATTCCTTCGACCTTCTCAGGACACTTTCTTCACTCAGTATATTTCCACATCTATCCTTTCACTCAGATTTGCTGCACATCCTTTCCCATCCAGTCTCTCTGCATAGCTCTTATATACTGTTTGTATTGCATGCCTTCATATTGAGGTCTGACTCAACTTTACAACACTAATTTCTGGAAAAAAAATCTCAATTTGATGCAATATAATTCAGATTTTTATAATTTAATATTAATTGGTGTTAAACTGGGGTTATTAACTAACCCCAAATTGTTCTCCGATGTATCCATCGGAGTGTGAATTTGTCTGAATGTTAGCTAGTAAGTATAAAGTAGTAGTTAGTATAAAGTGTTTTGAGTGCAAAGGAAGAGTAGAAAAGTGCCCTATGATCTGTCTTCCTTGTCTGCACCATATACAATCACTCCTATGCCTTTTTATTGTTTTACATGATCCTCCACCAGCAGGTGCCTGCCTGTGGGAACCTGGGCAAATGTAGTGGGAACACAGACAATTCCTGTTACAGTGGCAAGCTTCCTGCTGAACTCTGTCACCACTGTCCCACAAAAAAGACACATCCACATGACATGTGGAGTTTCACAGTTTCAAGATTACCTAGCACCACCATTTTTATTGATTCGACCAATACTGGTCACACAACCACTTAAGGGCCAAATTTACTGACGCGTTGCACCGGAGCAAGCTGGGTTTTGATGTAAAAAAGGTGCTGTGTGTATTTAGAACGCAAGCACAGTGATAAGAATGGCAACCAAATAGTACAAAGAATATGACGCAACAGAGCTTCTAACTATCAGAAATGAGCAGACATAAGATTTTCAGATAAGGAAACAGCATCCAACGAGTAAAGAGTAAATGATCTGATGGAAACAGCTTTCTGAAATAAAATAGCTCATAACTAATAAGAGATACATCAATGTCCTGAAGAAATGCAGTGGGTTAAGACTCTAAAAATCTGCGAGTCACCAACTGATATGGGTGTATTGTACTTGCCATATTAGTCATGCTGGGTACAAACAGTGGCGATATATCCATAACATTTACACAAGAGTTGAGGGTGCGAGTAATCACTGCAGTGTTCTTCTGAACTCATAACCTCCACATCAGCTCTGGTACAGGAGAAAAACACATCAGAATTGGAACCAAATAAATCAGTTCTCTGTACAGGGAGTGCAGAATTATTAGGCAAATGAGTATTTTGTCCACATCATCCTCTTCATGCATGTTGTCTTACTCCAAGCTGTATAGGCTCAAAAGCCTACTACCAATTAAGCATATTAGGTGATGTGCATCTCTGTAATGAGAAGGGGTGTGGTCTAATGACATCAACACCCTATATCAGGTGTGCATAATTATTAGGCAACGTCCTTTCCTTTGGCAAAATGGGTCAAAAGAAGGACTTGACAGGCTCAGAAAAGTCAAAAATAGTGAGATATCTTGCAGAGGGATGCAGCAGTCTCAAAATTGCAAAGCTTCTGAAGCGTGATCATCGAACAATCAAGCGTTTCATTCAAAATAGTCAACAGGGTCGCAAGAAGCGTGTGGAAAAACCAAGGCGCAAAATAACTGCCCATGAACTGAGAAAAGTCAAGCGTGCAGCTGCCAAGATGCCACTTGCCACCAGTTTGGCCATATTTCAGAGCTGCAACATCACTGGAGTGCCCAAAAGCACAAGGTGTGCAATACTCAGAGACATGGCCAAGGTAAGAAAGGCTGAAAGACGACCACCACTGAACAAGACACACAAGCTGAAACGTCAAGACTGGGCCAAGAAATATCTCAAGACTGGTTTTTCTAAGGTTTTATGGACTGATGAAATGAGAGTGAGTCTTGATGGGCCAGATGGATGGGCCCGTGGCTGGATTGGTAAAGGGCAGAGAGCTCCAGTCCGACTCAGACGCCAGCAAGGTGGAGGTGGAGTACTGGTTTGGGCTGGTATCATCAAAGATGAGCTTGTGGGGCCTTTTCGGGTTGAGGATGGAGTCAAGCTCAACTCCCAGTCCTACTGCCAGTTTCTGGAAGACACCTTCTTCAAGCAGTGGTACAGGAAGAAGTCTGCATCCTTCAAGAAAAACATGATTTTCATGCAGGACAATGCTCCATCACACGCGTCCAAGTACTCCACAGCGTGGCTGGCAAGAAAGGGTATAAAAGAAGAAAAACTAATGACATGGCCACCTTGTTCACCTGATCTGAACCCCATTGAGAACCTGTGGTCCATCATCAAATGTGAGATTTACAAGGAGGGAAAACAGTACACCTCTCTGAACAGTGTCTGGGAGGCTGTGGTTGCTGCTGCACGCAATGTTGATGGTGAACAGATCAAAACACTGACAGAATCCATGGATGGCAGGCTTTTGAGTGTCCTTGCAAAGAAAGGTGGCTATATTGGTCGCTGATTTGTTTTTGTTTTGTTTTTGAATGTCAGAAATGTATATTTGTGAATGTGGAGATGTTATATTGGTTTCACTGGTAAAAATAAATAATTGAAATGGGTATATATTTGTTTTTTGTTAAGTTGCCTAATAATTATGCACAGTAATAGTCACCTGCACACACAGATATCCCCCTAAAATAGCTAAAACTAAAAACAAACTAAAAACTACTTCCAAAAACATTCAGCTTTGATATTAATGAGTTTTTTGGGTTCATTGAGAACATGGTTGTTGTTCAATAATAAAATTATTCCTCAAAAATACAACTTGTAAATCTCACATTTGATGATGGACCACAGGTTCTCAATGGGGTTCAGATCAGGTGAACAAGGAGGCCATGTCATTAGTTTTTCTTCTTTTATACCCTTTCTTGCCAGCCACGCTGTGGAGTACTTGGACGCGTGTGATGGAGCATTGTCCTGCATGAAAATCATGTTTTTCTTGAAGGATGCAGACTTCTTCCTGTACCACTGCTTGAAGAAGGTGTCTTCCAGAAACTGGCAGTAGGACTGGGAGTTGAGCTTGACTCCATCCTCAACCCGAAAAGGCCCCACAAGCTCATCTTTGATGATACCAGCCCAAACCAGTACTCCACCTCCACCTTGCTGGCGTCTGAGTCGGACTGGAGCTCTCTGCCCTTTACCAATCCAGCCACGGGCCCATCCATCTGGCCCATCAAGACTCACTCTCATTTCATCAGTCCATAAAACCTTAGAAAAACCAGTCTTGAGATATTTCTTGGCCCAGTCTTGACGTTTCAGCTTGTGTGTCTTGTTCAGTGGTGGTCGTCTTTCAGCCTTTCTTACCTTGGCCATGTCTCTGAGTATTGCACACCTTGTGCTTTTGGGCACTCCAGTGATGTTGCAGCTCTGAAATATGGCCAAACTGGTGGCAAGTGGCATCTTGGCAGCTGCACGCTTGACTTTTCTCAGTTCATGGGCAGTTATTTTGCGCCTTGGTTTTTCCACACCTTCTTGCGACCCTGTTGACTATTTTGAATGAAACGCTTGATTGTTCGATGATCACGCTTCAGAAGCTTTGCAATTTTGAGACTGCTGCATCCCTCTGCAAGATATCTCACTATTTTTGACTTTTCTGAGCCTGTCAAGTCCTTCTTTTGACCCATTTTGCCAAAGGAAAGGACGTTGCCTAATAATTATGCACACCTGATATAGGGTGTTGATGTCATTAGACCACACCCCTTCTCATTACAGAGATGCACATCACCTAATATGCTTAATTGGTAGTAGGCTTTCGAGCCTATACAGCTTGGAGTAAGACAACATGCATGAAGAGGATGATGTGGACAAAATACTCATTTGCCTAATAATTCTGCACTCCCTGTACAAGTATTTATATCACATTCCAAAAGTCATTTTCCAGACAGTTTTTTTCACTCACAAAAATACTAGAAATTCCACAAATCATAACTAACCACTCCTCAAAATCAAAACACTAAGAACGATTTGAAAATAAATGGAATATGCTCTTCCATTCCTCTGTCACCTGTACTCTAACCTTCATAGCTCTCTGCTTCCATCCACCTTGTTTTCTTCAGCAGTTTCATCACAACTTTTCCTCCCTCTATCAGTCCCTCATATCTCCTTCTACCACAGGCCTGCAGGCAGTCAGAGCTGTGTGGAGCACCACTGGGGGCTGCAGACAGATCACTTCCTCCGGCACAGTAATTATTTGGCTCTTTTATTGTTGAATGCGCTGCTGACGGTGGGCCTGAGGGGAGTCAAATATCTTTTTTTGCCACAAAGTTTCTTGGAGGAGACTCAACAGCTGCTAGCTGCTCCGAACAACAGTTTCCAAAATTACCTTAGGTGCTGGAAAGAAGGACACAGGCATTCAGAGAATGTCAAACTCAAAGTTAGCTAAAAGTTTTAAATTATTTTTGATACATTCCTACAATATGCAATGACACTAGAGATGGAAGTGAACGCAAAACAGGTGTTGCAGAGGACTGTGGACTAAATCAAGACAAATTTCATTTGAGGTTTCATTTGAAAACAAGTGAGCCTTACCAGCTTCTGCTGCTATATATGTACTTAATATAATAATAACCAGTGAGAGAAGGTCTGTAAGCCGTTTGGACAAATACTCCTTTTGCTAAAGACCTTTGAAAAATCACTTGTGTTAGTGTAACATTTTTATTGTCTTAGCCACTGAGGACAAGGATAGAAGAGCTATTGACACACCCAAACACTTGCATCTAACCAGTGTGTTTAAGCTTGTTTTAAGATGTTTTACCTACTAAATATCGTCTTACTGTCATTCAGAATCATAGCTAGGATTCTGTTTCCGGCAATAACTGCCCAAGTTTCCAATAACCGCTCAAGACCTGGATGTCACCAAGTTATTCTAGGTGTTATTTATTTAGCAACTGTCATTTCAAAAGTGTTCCAATAATATCAGGCACTAGTTCTGTAACTTGCTGATTACAACTAAAGTTTAACTGGAAACTAAATTGTGTGTCAACTAAATTTCGTCATTCAATAACCAAACTAATCACAATCTAGTAATAGTTACAGGCATATACTAGTTTAAGCAATATAACCATATACTAATGTAATTATTCATACTTTTATGTTGCAGTTTCAAACTAAGTTTAAAGAAGAAGTTCAGCATGAAGGCAGCAGCAAATGATTACATACTATTGCATATTTGATGATGCTAGCATGTTAGCACAGCAAAGTAGGGGAGAAACACATACAGTAAATGGCCCCAGGGCAGATTCAAACCCAGGCCCCTGCAATAACCTCACAGCATATGGACCACCTGCTCAACCTCGTGCCTACTCAGAAGCTTTGTAATGCCATATAAAAACAAGGTACTAGCAAAGGTTTTGCTTTTAATTCAGCTAGTCAGTTTTCCCAACTAGCCATTGCTAAGTGCCCACTCTCACCTACGGCTCAAAGAAATTAAACGTACACAGTAGTGGCCAGACCTCAGGGGTTTTAGCAGTCGCTGTACTACAGGAGATTGGATTAGTGGACTTTTAGCCACCTCTGTTAAGATGTAGGCAACATTTTTGGAAAATATTGCAAGTTCATTGAAAGATGTGGATGACAAGTGTGCCTAATCCAAAGCTCATGTACTGATTTCATCTGAGCTCAGCATGAGTCTCCATTTCTGTTGTGCTGTGATGATAGTTCTGCATTTTGCTCTTTTTAACAGCTACCATGTAGGTGTTGCCAAAATTAGATCTCTTATATCCTTTTTATCCGATAACAATTGTAATATAAATTCATTTAAGCAATAGTATATTGGATTGCTTTGACCCATGTTGTTTCTCGATAATAACATGGATCATTTAGAATTTTGAAATTAAAACTACACTCATGGGCATACATGCCAACCCTCCCGATTTTTCCGTGAGAATCCTGAATTTCAGTGCCCCTCCCGAAAATCTCCTGGAGCCACCATTCTTCCGAATATCTCCCGATTTTCCACAACAAAATTGAAAAACCATAGTTTCCAACAATGGCGGCAGCTACTTAGTTTTAATATTACTCTTATTACTCTTCCTGGGTCGCAAAATAAACTTTTAACATATCTTCAGACGAGAATGTAGCTGTGTAAACTTCAAATATCTGAGCCGGCGACAACAGCAAAATAGTTTTCAACCCCCCGCGGTCTTTCGCTACTTAGGTTTAAACATGATATATAAGTCACTTAGACAACTTTAAAATGTTATTGTTTGGATTTTTTCAGCATTTTATTTGTTGGTGACTAAATTGTTTGGCTAAGATTAAAGTTATTAGCTTAGATTAGATTAAATGAAACTTTATTTATCCCTCAGGAGGGTTCCTCCGGGGTTTTCACACAGCTGAATAAACATCAAACAGATAACAGATTAAACAGAAGTGTGAGATGCCCGAGAATTTACGCCAGCATCCGGTTATAACTTAAATAGCAAGGAGCAGATGGCAGAGTTTCACTCCACTGAGAGCTCGTGACGTCATTCTGAAGGCTAGACCGTCCAATTTCACAGTCGCTCACTCTCAGATGTATGGTAACGCACATAACAACTAACATTACTACTACACTGTTTTTAAAATCAGCATAAATCAGTATGTTCTTGTGTTGGTGTTAAATTTAAACTGGTTTTGAATGCATAGTTTACAAACCAAGTACAACTTAAGACCGTAAAGTTTTGTTCTGTGGTGACAAAGCTTAATGTACCATATTTTTAGTTTATCTTCACTTTTTTATTTTTATTAAAATTCCATGCTTAGAAGGATTCTTACCTTCAGGGTCTATTAGAAATGCAATCCCAAACTAAGCCTTTGTACCGTGTCAGGGTTTCATCTACAACCATAACATTTTTAATGCAGGTGAAAATGTTGTCTACAGATTGGAATGCAACCCCAAATTTCAGTTGACTGCATGTTTGTAATCTGAGAAGTATATGTGAAGAAAGGAGGGCATTGTCTGAGTTTTATCTCCTCATGGATATTAACTTTCTCCACATGGTATTTCAAGGCTAGACTGCATGATAATGTTTGATATGTTCCACTTGGTCTCTCTGAGATTAATTAACACACCTGCAGAAGACAGGGGCTGCACAAAGCCAAGGGGAATTTTAGATTTGAAGATTTTATGTGGGTTGGTCACTATAAACAACAACTTATTATTATAGATTGTTGTTTGTTTCATTTTTAAGGTAAAGATATTGAGTAAATCATCTTCTAACATGTTTAGAAACTGTCTTAACAGACTGCAGCATAACTTCAAAGAATTAGATCTTCCCCAACAGATGTAACTCCGTGATAGGCCCCAGGGTAGATATCATTTAGCAACCATCAACCATCAGCACCCATAGACAACTGCTTCAAGGAATATAGGAATAATTTCTGACCAGGATCTAGATGTATATCTCAAAGATCTCATAGTGTCATATTATCCCAGTTGTCAGACCACTCTTTTGTGGAACCTTTGAATTGAGGAGACAGACACTCTCTCTACTTTAAAGTTTAACTGTCAGCCTCTCTTTTTAAAAAAAGCTTGTACTTTGGGTTGGATCAGGTGACCCTGAACCACCCCTCAGTTATTCTGCCACAGACTCAGGCTCCCATAATATGCCACTTACACATGACCCTACGCTGTGTCACTGCATCATTTCATGTTTGGCACTGATCACCACCTGCACTCATGTATATATCTTTCTACGTAGCACTCATAATTCTTATTCTCATGTATATATCTCATGTATATCTCATGCACATATCTTTCTTTCTACATAGCACTTTAATTCTTATTGTTTGCACTGAAGCACCGCAGCAATTTCCTAATGTTGTAAACCTCAACATCTGGCAATAAACCCCATTCTGATTCTGATTCTAAGCATGTACTCGCTACTTGGTTTTTACTCTATGTATTTATATGCCACTACTGCATGTCATTAACTTCTCTCTAATCTTTCCAATAGTGTGTGGTTTTTTCTTGTCTCTCTGTGCTCCTTTTTTTCCCTTCTCTTTTCCCTCAACCCTCAACAATTGCATGAACCTGTCAGGGTTCTGGGTTTTCTGACCTAGTGTCTTATGTTCCTGAGATTTTTGTAATTTTGTGTTGTGAATTTTGTATTAAGTACTCTCGCAGATTTCCTCCCTTTCCACGCCCGGCTTCAACCATCGTTCACCAGCCTTTTTCCTTGCAGCGATGTGGTCAGAGGATGAGGAGCCGGATTCAACCTCTCCGCCATTACCGACGCCCACCGCAATCTCTGCTCCTACTTCCAGGGGGAAGCGACGGCTGCAAAGTCAGCTAACATTGCCACCATCGGAACCCAGGACTTTACCAGAGCAAACCGCTTTTGTGAGTGTAAAAGACACTGAACAGTTTACCGAGTCTGAAGACCCAAGGTCTGGTTATTTTACGGCTAAGAAGAAAGTGACTGTTTTTTCTGAAACCAAAATTTCCCACTTGGGTGACCTGAAAGACTGTTTTCCTTATGCTCCTCCTAGACATAACAATGCAAAGAACTGTGTTTTTTCTGTTCCTTCTGAGGCTGTGTCTGCTAGCTCAGATTCTGTTAAGTCAGGGATTATTAATTCAGAGACTGTTTCTTCTAAAGCTACATTTTCCATGTCCCTGGGGGTTAAAAATAGTATTTCTTTTAAGTCCGAAGACAAAATAACCAGTGTAGGGACTAACGTGTTAAGTAACGCATTAGAGTAACTACGTTATTATTGTGGTAACGAGCACGGTGACTAGTTATTATGCCAAAATCAGGAACACATTAATCGTTACTGGGATTTAGATAGCGTCTAGTGATGGGATTTCCGGCTCTTTATAGAGAACCGGCTCTTTCGGCTCAACTCACTAAAAAGATCCGGTTCTTTCGGCTCCAAACCGACTCTTTAGGTTGTTTTGTTGCTTTAATTAATTTATTATTAACAAAAATATAAAATTACGCACAAAATGAATTACTAATGTAAAAAAAAAAGTGGTTTTATTTATATATGTTTATATATAAATATATGCGGTGGCTCCTAGTGACAAAGCACGTACAAACTCCAAAACACATTTCTAGCATTAACTGAACTTCCAAAACAGAGCTACTAGATCACTTAAATGACACAATTGAAACCATATGTGTATTGTTGGTGTATTTATACACAAGCACTCATATATATTGAAATAATTTTTAAAAAAAGTTCATTTACCTGTTATTACCACACACCAAATCCGGTCGTTGGTACTTGCTGGCTTGTGTAGCCACTAGGTAACAAAAGCTCAACACTGCCCCCAGCATCCTGGAGTACTTCTGTTGTCTTTTCTACGTGTTTTGGAGTTTTTACGTGCTTCTGAGTTCGGACGTGTTTTGAAGTTTGTATGTGCTTTGTCTCTAGGGGCCACCGTAAATATACTTTTATTTATTCACTCCACATAAAATGTAATAAATAAATCATATGATACAAAAACCAACTATTTACATTTCAACGTTTAACTATTTAAATTTTCAGCTTTTTCCTTTTAAACAAATTTAAAGTGAAACAACACAAAACACTGCAAACCACAACACAATTAAATATAAATCAAAATATGAAAACAAAAAGAAGATGCATATTCTCTGTCATATGGGTCTGCATTAATAAACTTTCTGAATCCTTTATCATCTGCAACTGAAAATAGTTGTGGATGATTACTATACCTTTCTAATGTGACGTTGTTGTCGCTGGCTCTCTTTCTCTCTCTCTCCCTCCCGCTCTGTTCCTGTGCTAGTGAGTGTAACTACCGCCCCTCCCCCCTCTTCCCAGCGCAAACACAAGGCTCGCGTGCGGGTGAAGTGGAAAAAAGTGTGAGAGAGAGAGAGAGAGAGAGAGAGAGAGGGTGAGAGAAAGAAAAAAAAAACCCCACGGCTTGCAATAAGGAACCGGCTCACGTTGTTCACGTCAAAGACCTGGCTCTAAGAGCCATTTTGTTCGCGACCGACACATCACTAATAGGGCCGTTATTCGTTACTTTGTCTGTTGCGTTTCACTTACCTCGGAAATCGGAAAACGGACCTGGGAATAATGTCACACTCGAGTAAATGGCGTTCTGGTTAGCCTCGTCAGAAAAGTCGGGATTCCAATATGGCTATGGCCTTGAAAGCAGTTGTTTTGCTAGCCCTATATAAAAACAAATTACTACTAAACACATATGCAGCCATAGCTGGTGATTTTTCGTTTTGATATGTCGATGTTTTTTTTGTTTTCCGTAACGGTATAAACACTGAAAGGTGGTGGATTGGCCAGATGCTGGCAGATGTGTAAAAAATAACTCAACTGTTTAGTGGTGGCATTGCGGAGCTTCCACAGATTCAGTAACATTAGCAAGTGGTGGAGGCCAGCAGGTGGATGAGGGAAAGCGGAAGCAGGAGGAGGAGAGACCCCCACCGGTCCAAGTGTCAGGTGAACTGAACTTCAGGTAAGAAGTTATGACCTGCAGTCTATCAGGGTCAGATATAAACCAAGTTTAGGTGGAGTTTATTTTCGTTGTGCTGACTTTTTACAGTCAGTTACAATAACTCGTACTTACTAGCTAGCATGACGGAGGTTATATACAGCTGGGTGGGTGCTATGATGTTACTGATGGTGAACTTTGTTTTGTTCATCAGGTTAGTTAGTAGAGTTGCCAACCGTCCCGTACAAAACTGAATCGTCCCATATTCAGAGAAAATATTACGTGTTTCATATTGAGCTGAAAAGGAACACAGTTTGTCCCGGACTTCAGGTAGAATGAAAAAAAAAGACACAAAGCTGGAGTTATTCTGTGTCTTTACACTGTCAGCTGTCTCTTCTTCTCTCATTCTCCCCTCCGTCTCCTGTTGCCACTTCAATCATGAAACTGATCAATGATCAGCTGATCAGCTTTTCTCTCTTGTTTATTTATCGCCCACTTTGCGCCGAAAGAGGAAACCAGCAGATGTTGCGCTAAACAACAGCAGCACGTTTAAGCTTGATCAGCTGTTGTTAGAATTTATTTAATATTAATTTCTAGTATCAGCTGATGTTTGCTGGAGCCACAGCTGTCAAACTGCAGGTCATGTGTCGGTTTGGATATGTGGTGAGAGGGAAACATGAAGATGAAACCAGGAGATGTCCTTACTGGATCAGCAGAGCTGAACAGGTGATGGAGAAACAGGTTTACCTTTTAGGTGACATGAATGAGTTGAAGGGAAGTTATGAACTGTTTCTGAAAGACAATTGTAATGGGGAAGTCTTTAGGACCCAGGGGACCCAATGGAGGGTATAAAAGAGGAAGTAGCAGCAGGTGCTCATCATTTCCACTGACGAGCTGCTGTGAACAATGGTTGTGTGAGTAGGTGAAGAGCCTGAGAAGTTTTAATTGTCTGCTACACAAACTGTTGTTTTAAACCTCTACAGCAGAGGTTCGAGGTACAGACTGTTTTTCTTTTAGTGCTTTTTTTTTAATTTTGTTGAAATTTATTTGATGTTTATTATATTTTATGTTTTTAGTAGTGATTTTTAGAAGATAAGCCAGGTGTGCAGCAAACACAGTTGTCTGCTGGAGGTATGTTAACTTAATATATTTGACATTAAAAAAAAGTCTATTTATGCACTATAATCTAATTTATATTGTATTGCCTCCTGCCGGGCAGGCTGCACATGTGAATTTGTCACTGTTTTTTCCTCCTTCTCCTAGTTGTTGTGTTTTTGGTTTTGGTAGGGTCACCTTTTAAAACTGTTTTTTTATGCCGGGTTTGTTTTTATTTCTACTGGGCTGGTGCAATATTAGTCGGGCAATGTGCAATCCCTGAGTCGAGCTCTTACCTTAGGGGAATTAAGATTTTTAGAGGTGCTCCGTGTGGATTTGCAGTGAATAAGTTTTTATTAAGAGTGATTTTTAGTGCCACCGATTATTGCCTGAACTAGCACTTAGTGCATGCGATAAGTGTTCTGTTGGGCTCGTATTTATTTGGGGTGGATTTGTTTCTTTTAAAGCAACGAGCATCTGGGACCGCCAAGGGAGAGCAAGCCCTCAGGTGATAGTTGCATTGCTGGCAGGTTGCACCAATAACACTAGGCAAGGCAAGTTTATTTGTATAGCACAATTCAACAACAAGGTGATTCAAAGTACTTTACAGAGACATTAGAAACAAAAACAAATAAAAAGCATGATTTAAAATTGATTAAAACAAGCAAATAAACTAACTAATTAACAAACAAACAAACAAAACAGTATATAAAATCAAAACAGATAAAATCAGAACAGTAGATAAAATCAGTAGTTAAATGTAAGTTTTGAAATTTAAGCTTAAAAGTGTGGATTTGGTGCTTTATTCACTATCTTGTGGTCGTTAGTGACCTTTCCCATTTTGATGTTTTAGGCCTTTTGCAAACCTTTTGTGTTTTTAAAATAATAAATTTTAACATATCTGACTGATATTGACCCTCTTGTCTCGTTTATTCTGGGCTCGTTCCTGCGAGAGCTTTGGGCCTGAAAGTTTGCACAAGTAGTATAGAGGCCCTTAGCGGTAACTTGGTGGCTTTCACTCGCTACACAAATAACACCAGGATCCTTTGTTTACCTAGCTGACAGCTGGTAACTGTGCAGGGGCGGTTTTGCCAGGGGGCAGGTAGAGCATTAACAGGGAAAGGGGACACAAAGAAATACTTTTCTTTCTTATTATCATTTAAAATGTCTAGCTTTTAACAAATAATTATCTGAATCTTACAACAAACGATTGATTGATTGATGCATATATACCATCAAAACAGTGTACATCACTGTCACAACAGTGTTTGTTTTCATTCAAAGGCTTTATGATTTTTTTCCTATAATGGTGGGCCAGTCTCTAGTCAAAATGCCTGAGCTGATTTTTTTTTTTTGTCCCAGTCCAGCCCTGTATGCAGCTCATCTGCAGTCTGGAGTTGCCTACATCTTCCTACTTGGAAGGCAGAATTTTCGAGTACAATCGAAAGCACCACGACTGCAGTTTTTGTGTTGGATGTAAAAGGCGCACGTGACGCTATGACGTAGGCTAGAATCATGGCAGCAGTCAACGACGGTCCAGGCGTGGGATTTCTCTCGTGGAAATATGCACATTATTTTTTCCTTACTGTTGGTAGGTGGCACAGTGCACTTGTGGCAGGAGTTAGAATAGTGCTAACATGTAAGTAAGTTAAAAGACTGGCAATCTTACTGGGTATCCAGTTAGGGAAGCAACACATTAACAAGAGAATTCTGAGTAAAACCAAAGTTACTTTCCCTAGTAACTAGTTACTTTGGAAGTAACAGGTAACTTGTAGTAACTGAGTTACTTTTGATAGAACTAACTAGTAATGTAACTAAGTTACTAATTTAAAGTAACTTACCTAACACTGAAAATAACACACGCTGCAAAAGAGAGCTCTAGGTCTGTGCCCTCAAGGATGGATTCTGTGGCAATTCCTGAGATAGTTGCTCTCTCCGGGGTTTCCCCAGAGGCTAGGTTTTTCATTTTAGCCGACTCTGGACCCCTGGAAGTAACAGAATCCGCTCAGCCTGTGACTGCTATAGACTGTTTATGTGCTTACTCTGAGCAGGAAATAAATACCTAAGACAGTTTTCCCTGAGACTGCTCTCACCCAACCTGCCCAGCCTTCAGTTCAGCCACCTGCTCTGCTGCCCTCAGTTCAGTCTCCAGTGTTGCCTGTAGCTCAGCTGCCCTTAGCAGCTCAGCCATGTACTCAACCACCAACTCCACTCTCACCACAACCCTCACAACAATCACTAGCTCAGACTCCTGCTCTGCTCCCTGTAGCTCAGCGATTTGCTCTGTCATCAGCAGCTGCATTTGCACCTGAACCATTAGCTCAGTCACCCTCAATCCAGTCCCCTGTAGCAGTTCAATCCCCCTAGTCGGCTACACACTCACCCACCTGGGCAGCTACACATTCAGCCAGGGGTCTCAAGGCCCTCTGGACCTGCATATGCTCCTGCTGGAGGCTTGAGTGAGCCAATCCAGCACCCTGTGGCTCCCGCGCCGCCAACTGCCTCATCCGCTGGGGGTTCTGGAGAGCCCGGTCAGCACTTCCTCGTCTCCGCTGGAGGGTCCGAGGGGCCTGTTCGTCCAGTGCCTCAAGATTGTTTGCCGTCTTCCAGGCCACTGGTTGGGCATCCTCGCCGTCGTGGGCGGCCTCCGGACCAGCTCTGTTGTCACCGCCACTGCCTCCAGACCTGTCTCGTCGCCGTCGCTGGCCTCCGTGTCAGCCTCCAGAACTGCCTGGTCACCACCACCTTCCACATGGTCAGGGAAATAAGCCTGTTTGTCATTTTGTCTCTGAATTATGCACTTTAGCAGCTTAATTGAACCAAGGAGATGTTGTGTTGTATACGTTGTCTTATATGTTGTGTCATAAGACACTTGAATTTGAATTTACAAATCTTTATTTGTAACACGTTAAAAAGGTACAACAGAGAAATAAAAAGAGAAAAACAAAAGGAAAACAAAGCACCAACAACAAAAAAAAACAACTTAATGTTCAAAAAGGAGCAGGAAGAAGCATAAGTTTATTTAATCCCACCCCCATTCCACCATTTAATTCCTGTCACCTCTGTAGATGTGCATCCTCTTCAGCCCTCCCTTATCTAGCACTAAACCCAGCTCATTCACATGTCTATAGGGGACCATCTGGAAGAAATCAAATTTCTCTTTCTCTCTGCCATGTCCTCTCCTCTCTTCTTGGGCTACTCTCAGTTCTGCCGAAACGACACCCTGTTGTCTTGTAAAATCATGGGCTGGGCTTCCAGCTGTCTGAATCATTGTCTCATTCCCAAGACGATAATGTGTCCCATAGAATAGCCCATGAATCTGGATAATATTCCTCCAGTATACCACAATCTCTCCAAGGACTTTAGTAACCTTTACCCTACTCTGCATTGCCCCTATAACACGGTTGTCAAACTCCTCCCTGGAGCTGTGCCACCCCATGGTCGTCTGTTTTCTCTATCTCCCAAGGAGGATGGGGGAATACATTACATTACAGAAGCTCTTCAACAAGGTTGCATTCAACCTTCAACCTCCCCAGCCACTGCTGGGTTCTTCTTTGTTAAGTAGACGGATGGGGGCTTCGCTATGCATCAATTATTGGGGTTTGAACAAGGTCACCATTAAGAACTGCCACGCCCCTCTTTTCTTAATGGCACTCAACTGTCTTTCCCAGGCCAGCATCTTGACCAAACTGGACCTATGCAGAGCCTAAATTTGGTGCACATCAGAGAGTTAGACAAGCGGAAGACAGCCTTCATTAACAATAATGGTCAATGGGAGTACCTGGTGATGCCATTTGGCCTGTTCAATAGTCCTTCCATATTCCAACAAATGCTAGGCCGGTGGGTGTTTGCCCTATCTGGATGACATTCTGATGTACACTCGATCCGAAGTAGATCATGTCTAACTTGTGAGGGTTCTTAACAGACTGCTCAACCACCAGTTATTTTGTAAACTGGAGAATTGTTCCTTCCATTATTACTCCACCACCTTCTTCCGAAGGTTTAGCCATGGATCCCCAGAAGGTTCAAGTTGTTGTTCACTGGACTCAACAAACTAGCCCCAAACAGCTGCAGAGCTTTTTGGAATTTAGCAACTTCCACTGGCACTTCATTTGAGTCTTTAGCTCAATTATTGCCCCGTTAACGTCTCTCACAAAACCTACTAACCAGCCTAAACCCTTCTCATCTCAGAGGCCATACAAGCATTCAAGGGCCTCATTCGCATGTTCACCACAGCACACTCTTGCTCGATCCCTATCCTGCTAAATCTTTTGTGGTAGAACGTTTGTGATAGAAGGTGATGTGGGTGCTGGCACCATACTCTCCAAACATGGTTGGGATGGCAAACTCCACCCACACTGCTAATTCTCAAGGAAATTCTCCCCCACTCAGCACAGGTATGTTGTTGGGGACCGGGAGTTGCTGGCCATCAAGTGGGCCGTGGCACTGACTTCTTGAAGTGAAACAACCTTCCCAGATCTGGACCTACCATTAAAATCTGACACACATTCATCAGCCAAGCAACTGAATCCAAGACAGGCATGTTGGGCTCTTTATTCACTCACACCTTAGCATTCCAAGAACCCCTTGAAAGTCCTGGTGTTCATCTTTATATTCCCTCCCAGTGTAGTCAGGAGGTTTTGGTCTGGGCACACTTCTCCCACCTCCTGGTGCATCCTGGGGGAAACAGGACCCTCCAACTTCTTTGACATCCCCTCTGGTGACCCTCCGTGGATTGGGATGTCCATGAGTTTCTTTCCGCTTATGACACCTGCACCCTGGCCAAGGTCAAGCTACCTGACAAGGTACGTGGATCAAGGCCCAGACTGCCATTTCCCGATCAAATGGCAAATATGTTAAAAAATTGCTGCCAACACCTCCTGGTACATTCATTTCAGACAGGCGACTGGGTCTGGCTCGCTGGGAAACACCTGAAACTCTATACAGGGACCAAAAACCTCACTCCCAGGTTTATTGGCCCGTGTGAGATTGTCACCAGTATCAATCCGGTCACTTATTATTTACGCCTTCTGTCCTCCATGAAGGTCCACCCTGTCTTTCATGTATCGCAGCTCAAGCATCACATAACCTCCCCGCACCCACTCAGAATCATATTGCCTACACCGATCGATGAATTCGTAACTCACGTTGCTGGGGCCAGGGATTTAAGTGTTTCAGTGTTATTTCTCTTGGGAGACTTTCTAATTATTGAGGTTATCAGTCTAATATTTTAGGGTTCATAACTTGGAGCATAAAACACATTGGGTGGACTGTTATTGTGAATTGGTGTTAAATAATCAACCTGAATTGAAAATTTATCTGCATTGAGAACACTGACCACCTGTGAAAAATACTACAAGGTCAGTCAAGTGAAAAACAAAACCCTCCAATTACTGCAGAGATAATATCCCATGGTCATCCACAGATGTCTTTTTTGTCACATTTGTGAATATTACATAATTGGTATGCTTTCTGGCATTTAGTCTCATTTTCTTTGTGAGAAAAACAGTGCTAAAGTGTGGTCACTGGCTTCAGTCGGACCGTTACAGTTCATTTCTTCTTTCATGAAGGACAAAGAACAGAATAATATAAGATAGTTAGATATTACTGAATTGCATATTAGATTTATTTCAAGTGAATGGCAGACTATTATTCAGGGTGATGATGTAATCAAGACACCGGAGTCGGGAAGGTCATTTCCTATTACTTTCTTGATTTCAAAGACATTTCTCAAATGTTCATATTACTGCTGTAGATAAGTGTCATGGGGTTGGTAGTGAGTCATAACAGAAGTGCCAGAAATACTGGAAAACTGTAGAATAACAGTTTCCCTGGTTTAGAGTGTTAGGAAAACTGCTACATTCATGGCTAAACCACTAGTCTTTCCCATGGAGTTTTGGTGCGATAATCAAAAATATCTCCCTTTTCAAAGTCATATTAAAAATGCTAAAAATCTTTAGATCATTGATGTCTGGGCTTAATAAAACTTAACATCAAACACATACAGTGGGGCAAAAAAGTATTTAGTCAGCCACCGATTGTGCAAGTTCCCCCACTTAAAATGATGACAGAGGTCAGTAATTTGCACCAGAGGTACACTTCAACTGTGAGAGACAGAATGTGAAAAAAAAATCCATGAATCCACATGGTAGGATTTGTAAAGAATTTATTCGTAAATCAGGGTGGAAAATAAGTATTTGGTCAATAACAAAAATACAACTCAATACTTTGTAACATAACCTTTGTTGGCAATAACAGAGGTCAAACGTTTACTATAGGTCTTTACCAGGTTTGCACACACAGTAGCTGGTATTTTGGCCCATTCCTCCATGCAGATCTTCTCACGAGCGTATTGGCCACCGCTTTTCGAGACATGATTTTTGGGGCTGTCGCCGAGCAACACGGACTTTCAACTCCCGCCACAGATCTTCTATGGGGTTGAGGTCTGGAGACTGGCTAGGCCACTCCAGGACTTTCAAATGCTTCTTACGGAGCCACTCCTTTGTTGCCCGGGCGGTGTGTTTTGGATCATTGTCATGTTGGAAGACCCAGCCTCGTTTCATCTTCAAAGTTCTCACTGATGGAAGGAGGTTTTGGCTCAAAATCTCACGATACATGGCCCCATTCATTCTGTCCTTAACACGGATCAGTCGTCCTGTCCCCTTGGCAGAAAAACAGCCCCATAGCATGATGTTTCCACCCCCATGCTTCACAGTAGGTATGGTGTTCTTGGGATGCAACTCAGTATTCTTCTTCCTCCAAACACGACGAGTTGAGTTTATACCAAAAAGTTCTACTTTGGTTTCATCTGACCACATGACATTCTCCCAATCCTCTGCTGTATCATCCATGTGCTCTCTGGCAAACTTCAGACGGGCCTGGACATGCACTGGCTTCAGCAGCGGAACACGTCTGGCACTGCGGGATTTGATTCCCTGCCGTTGTAGTGTGTTACTGATGGTGACCTTTGTTACTTTGGTCCCAGCTCTCTGCAGGTCATTCACCAGGTCCCCCCGTGTGGTTCTGGGATCTTTGCTCACCGTTCTCATGATCATTTTGACCCCACGGGATGAGATCTTGCGTGGAGCCCCAGATCGAGGGAGATTATCAGTGGTCTTGTATGTCTTCCATTTTCTGATGATTGCTCCCACAGTTGATTTTTTCACACCAAGCTGCTTGCCTATTGTAGATTCACTCTTCCCAGTCTGGTGCAGGTCTACAATACTTTTCCTGGTGTCCTTCGAAAGCTCTTTGGTCTTGGCCATGGCGGAGTTTGGAGTCTGACTGTTTGAGGCTGTGGACAGGTGTCTTTTATACAGATGATGAGTTCAAACAGGTGCCATTCATACAGGTAACGAGTGGGGGACAGAAAAGCTTCTTACAGAAGACGTTACAGGTCTGTGAGAGCCAGAGATTTTCCTTGTTTGAGGTGACCAAATACTTATTTTCCACCCTAATTTACGAATAAATTCTTTACAAATCCTACCATGTGAATTCATGGATTTTTTTTTCACATTCTGTCTCTCACAGTTGAAGTGTACCTCTGGTGCAAATTACTGACCTCTGTCATCATTTTAAGTGGGGGAACTTGCACAATCGGTGGCTGACTAAATACTTTTTTGCCCCACTGTAACATCTAACACATTTTGAAAAATTATGTAATCCATAATGTCATGGGTTGTTTTAGTCTTTGTTAGAGATTATGTTGGTTTTAAATTGGTTTTATTGGGTTTACAGTTTTTCCTCACTGTATTTCTTGTCTTAAGTATCTAATTTAGTCTTAATTGGTTGGACCTTCCTCCCAAATTTCTTTAAACAGGTTGAGCACCCATCAGCAGTTCAAAGAGAGAAAATACTGTGGAGGCCCGGGGCACCACGCGCACTGCAAACAACAGAGCGTCAAGCCAACGATACCAACTGTATTCATCCTCGTGTATCAATTGCCGAATCATGGACTTTAATGTCTTATTCAGCCGCTCCACCAACCCGTCAGTCTGAGAGTGGTAAGCGTGGTCCGAATAGATTTAAGGCCCAGTAATTTGTACAGCTCTTTTAGTGTACGAGACATGAGCGACGTGCCTTGGTCAGTCAGTATCTCTTTTGGGATGTCGACTCGGGAGATGACCTGAAAGAACGCTGTCGCCACTCTTTGCAAAATGGTGTGCAGTACCACTGCTTCCAGGTATCACATCGCATTGCATAATCCACTAGAACTAATGCAAAGCGATAGCTGCGTGAACTCCTGTGAAATTACCCAATGAGGTCCATGCTAATGTGGTTGAATGGGACCTCCATTAACGGTAAAGGGCATAAAGGCGCTTTTGGGATGGCCGGCTGACTCACCAGCTGGCATTCCGGGGAGGATACGCACCATTGTGCACAGGGCACACCATGTGACCATCAATTTCTATCACTTTGTCAAAGGCTGAGTGCAGGTTGTCATCACGAGACTGCTCCAGTGAGAAATCTCCGCTGCAAAGTTATTATAAGCTGAATGACGGAGTATAAATTTGCACTTGTTATTGTATCCGGTTGTTAAGTGATGACATATGAACCCTGCTCCTGGGTCCAAAATACTCTGTGTTTACATGTTCTTAACATGTTTTAAGGCTTTGTATCGTGTTATATTAAATCTGCAGAAGTCCCTAAAAAATGTCAGTGAACACTGTCTGCCTTTCTCTTTTTTTATAACCACCATTCATTTGCAGCATGTTTTAAAGCTACGTTTTTTAAACCTTACGATGTAACTACAGCCCAGCCCATGCTGCAGTATATCAATGACTAACCTTGTATTGTGGATGGATTACCTCAGTTGTTCTCCTGGCTGAAGTTTGTTCCGTTTACAGCATCCTGCCATGTGATTTATTGAGTGGAAAATAGTTAATTCAATTGACTTTAATTTTATTTATACAGCGCCAAATCACAACAACAGTTGCCTGAAGGCGCTTCTGTGGCACCCTGAGTATTTGAAGCATCAAAAACAAGTCTCAGAATTCTTGTTGAAGTTATTTTAATGTCTC
>NW_024582895.1:209310-212389 GCF_018398535.1 Haplochromis burtoni | reverse complement strand
GCAACCTTCCGATTACAAGATGAACTGCCAACTCTTGAGCCACGATTGCCCACATACGTGTTTCTACATAAAGCCCTAAAGAATCTAATGCATATCCTTAGTTTATAATAAATGACTGCATGATCAGGTCATTGAAAACCAACTGGGTAAATCACACAAGGGAAAATTCAAGCATTTGCTTCATAGCTTCAATACATACTTCAATACAATGTAAAAACACAGACACTTGCCTGTGTAGAGGTGCAAATTAGTTCACACACACACTCTCTGTTCTTTCTCACACACACAGATACAAGCAGTGGAGATCAAGCATCTTGGCATGGTGATTTATTCATTTACTTCTAGCAATAACTGAGGATATTGTTAGCGCCCCAGCTATAAATCTATGTTATTTCCCTCAACATAGAGATCTGGAAACCAGAGGCAGCCGGGGGAAGTGGAGATGATGAAGCACAATCTTGCCTGCACAGCAGTGAGCGAGAGAGTGTTAATGTGTGAGTGTGTGTGATTTTATTCTATTTGTGTGATGGACAAGCAAGAGGCCATCTCCTCATGACTAGCAAGCTATGGGCCAAATTGAAAGTCTGAGTTGCACAGCACTGTACACACACACACACACCACACACACACAGTGAAGTGCATTTAGTGTACAGTATACGAGACAATGAGGGATATACTGTAAATGTCACGTCTTCGCTATGTGCAACTTAAAGGTTAGAGCTGACGTTCAATTCCTCCCACTGTAACCCTTTAAAATGGCACTCCTGACTTTCGTGCCTCTATTTTCAACATTAAATATTAAACAGCTGATATTGTTGGTGTTCTGAGTGACACTGTGGCTTAGTAAATAATGAAAAATGTACTGACTATATGAGTTGTTTTTTAATGCGAGTTGTAGAGAAGGCAGTTCATCTTTGCTTTTTCAAAATGCATCTTTGTACTTCATAGTGAAATATCCTTACCTGTTTTTTACTGGGTCATGACATACGTCACACATGCCAGAACTGCAAAACTGACAAGTGAACAGGTATGCTGTTCAGAGCATTGTTGCAACTGGAAACAGTAAAGATGTGGTGGCACTACAGATAACAAATTAATATTTTAAGATTACCTTCCCCAAAATTCAGCTTTACCTTCAGCCCATGATGAATTCCTGTTTCTTCCATATAAAGTCGAAACATATCATACAGCACATTCTTTTAAATTCTTCACTGATTCAATAATTCATTAAAGTATCGCTGTTAGGTGTTGTTACCTTAGAGCAGGCCTTTCTTTCTCACTAGTTTCTCTGCAAAATATTGGCTCCCTGCTCAAAGCTAATAGCTGCTGCTTCACACTGAGCTCATAGGGAGGTTAGTATAATGAATGCTATCAACTACTACTTTTGAAAGTTCTGAAAAGATTAAAGTGAAAAAGCATTTCTAGTTATTTGGCTCTGTATACTGCATGACTGCGACGTTAGTGGTTGCCTAGAGCAGGAAATGTCATAGAGGCACCCGGAATGATTCAATCCCGGAGTGTTTCAATCTTTCTTTCTTTCTTTTTGAAAAATTTACTGTATGCTTACAATGACCACATCGTAGACAGTATTTTAATAATAAAGTCACTGTACCTGGTAAACTGTGAGTTATATAATGACCGAATAAGTACAAAAATCCACATAAAGTTGGTACATAATGTTTCTTTCTGGGTTCCTGGGATCTGGGTTTCCTGTTCTTTAGTATACCCTGTGGTTTGCACCTCGTTTAAACTTATTGACAGAATGGGTCAAAAGTTTTAGAACACCCCATTCTTCCAGTTTTTAATGAAAATTTAAGCAATGAAAGTCCAACGAATAATTTGAAATGGTATAAAGTTAAGTGGTGAACTGCTTGAGGAAAAAAAAATGTCACCCAAAAATGTAAAATAATGTACATTTCAGAATTATACAAAAAGACCTTTTTCCGGGAACAATAATTGGTTTCACAGCTTAAAGCTGTTCTGCCGTAACGAAGGTTGATCAAGCCTTGAAAGTTGGTACCACCGATTCCTACAGGTGTCCCAAATTTTCTTGATTACTTACAAACCCCTCTCTCTGCAGAGGGGGTTGTAAGTACTGTGGTGCCATACCCTTATGAGCACTACATAAACAGTACTGCACTGCAGTAAGTAGTGTGATGCTATAAAAATGGCAAGAAATTGGCAGTTAACAGTAAAAGAGAAACAGACCATTGTAAAACTTCATAAAGTGTCGGTCTTCCCTGGAGAGAAAGTTAAAGTGTCAGTGAGTGGTCTCCTTTACAATCAAAAGTCACTCGGAAACTAGAGGAAAGTCAGGAGGAGATGTGCAGACCCCAGTTCATGACAGAATCACACGACAAGTTTCTGAAAGTCAGCAGCTTGCAATATAGGCAGCTCCAAGCACAGCTTAGAGGTGATTGTAATAAGCACATCTCAGTTTAACTCTAAAGAGTAGACTTCAGGTTTGACAGGTCGAATTGCAGCAAGAAAGCAATTGCTCATATGTCAGAATAAGCAGAAGAGGCTGGGCTGCCTCATGAAACACCACCAATGGACTACTGAAGACTGGAAGGAGGTGTTGTGGACTTATGGATGAATCAACATTTGAAATCTCCAGTTCATCATTCGTCAAGTATGCCGAAGGATGGTTCCTCACATGAAGGAAAAGGTTTGAAGTCTGAAGCTGTTTTGCTGGATCCAGGGTTGGTGAGTGAGAGGCAACCTGAACCAAAAATAATCACCGCAGCAGTTGGTCAGGGGTTCGTCTGTCCAAGATAATCACACAAAACATAAATCCAAACTATGCCAGACTGACATTAGACAAAAAAAGAACAAGATAGCAAACTTGAAAACAAGGAGTGGCCAGTAGAGTGACCAAACCATTCATACCACCAATGAGTATATATAAACTTTGGATCATAAATGTATCTGCAGAAACAGTGCTATTTGGAAACTTGGAAAAATAACACATAATAAGTTCTGCATTATACAGTGGGGCAAAAAAGTATTTAGTCAGCCACCGATTGTGCAAGTTCCCCCACTTAAAATGATGACAGAGGTCAGTAATTTGCACCAGAGG
>NW_024582895.1:171463-207963 GCF_018398535.1 Haplochromis burtoni | reverse complement strand
TGAAGTGTACCTCTGGTGCAAATTACTGACCTCTGTCATCATTTTAAGTGGGGGAACTTGCACAATCGGTGGCTGACTAAATACTTTTTTGCCCCACTCTATGTGCAATTTCTTCATATTTGATTCATATTTCTCAAATTAAAATACAGATAAATATGTGGTGACAGCATATTTTAGGGATTAAGTTTAAAAATGGCTGTTATTCCAAAAAAGCTAATACACTACCCTAAACCTCCTGATTAAAAACACACTTCAATGAGATCTTAATTATTTGATTTAAAGACCACAGTGCTGAGGTACTGAAGCAAAAACCAGGGACCAACTTGTACAAACTGCATAAAAAGTAAGGAAACTTGTGTTTGGTCAGTTATTGCTTTATTGTAACAATGCTTCTTGGCAATAAATCATATACTGTCTGAAAGCCTTTTTATTTCCCCTTAAACAAGACACGTTGGCAATTTTACAATTTATCTATTTAACAAACAGGAGCCTCCTCATGCTGGTTACCAACTTGGTCACACACTGCTGTGGGATGGCATCCCGTTCTTCGATGTCAGAAGTCAGCCAATGAAGTTGGTTAGTCAGTCTGGCCAAACAGCACACCCAAGCTGATCCCACAAATGGTGCAGCAACGTGCATAGTGGTCTCTGTGTCTTCTCCTCACACTGACTCTACAATTCAACTGCCATGGACTGAATCGTGACTTATTACTGAACAGAACATTCCTCCACATGTTCTGTTCAGTAATGGGGTGGCTGTAGCTCAGGAGGTAGAGCAGGTCATCTACTGATCAGACGGTTGGTGGTTTAATCCCTGGCTGCCCCAGTCTGCATGTCGAATACCTTGAGCAAAATACTAACCCCGAACTAGTCAGGGTAGTAGACTAGTATTAACTATTAACTAGTAGACTAGTATTAACTAGTCTACTTTCCAAACACTCACAGGATGTTTAATTAGCTCACAGTTCATCCCTACAGCTCCATTATTGACACAATGTTAACATTTAGGTGAAATATTTTCTCTGCTATTCACTACAGAAAATTCAAAATTCACATGCAAGTCAGTAGCTGGGAGTAGAATGTGATGAACTAACCACCAGGAACTGGGCATCACAGCAGCACATGTGCCTCATTTATTGAGATCAACCCTCATCTGCTTGTACAGTGTTTCACAACTTTGGTATTCTAAAAGTTCTAGGGGTTTTTTTTAAGTGGAAAACTTTATAAGATCAAAGCTTCTGAAATGTCTTCAAAGCTGAAGAGCAGTGATAGTAAAAGCGTTCTACAATATTTCTTGTCAAAACAGCATGTGGTAACTTGCTTTCTATGAAAATACTAAAAAGCATCTTCAACTGAAGTGAAGTTCTGTTGTAAGCCAAAGTACTGTGCTCCTATCTTAAAACAGAAATTCTTGTTGATTCTTTTAATATTGCTGCAGAAAATCATAGAGCACAGTAGTCAGGATGAGTCAACAGCCTTTTATATCTTTATATCTATTTCTATCCCCTACAGATGAAACTCAACAGGCATATCTGTGTCACAGGTCTCTGATGCATTTAGAATTTCAATTCATTTTCCGAATCAGCTGGTGGTTTGATGTGCAAATGTTGCACCTGAACATGATAATGAATTCATTTGGAAAATATGTACTTCTAGTTCCTGTTCAGTATTTCTCCACTTCTTTATACTGAGAATAATTACCATTTTAGGAGGTTAATAATAAATTTAATACCATTATTCACAGTTTAAGGAAAAGAGTTTTCAATGAATCGTGAATTTCTGGTGCCATTATTCCTGTCCAGCGGTGTCCCCAAGCTTTTATCCTGTGCAATGAAAGGCACATGTGTGCCAAAAATGTATAATACTTTTATGTGATTTCTGATATTATATTCCCAAAGTCATGGTTATTCAGATAATCCATCCAGTACTATTCGTGAGAACAGTTGTAGCCATGCTTCATTCTGAATAGTATATGAATCTGTATGTTTTATAGCAATGGATTTGTTTAGGTGGGTCCATATCATTTTATGGTCTTTGACCTCAAGGTTGTTGGTCCATTCTGTTTGTACAACATATTGTTTCTTGGTCTTTTTGTTGCCCACAGTTTTTCTTTTCCTTTGTGTGTTTAATCTCTAATTCGTAGATTTTTATTGTTCTCCTAGTTTTGTTAAATGTTTTTTCTGTTTCCTGTACCTTCTTTCTTCCTCTCTCTTTGCCATTATTAGTTTGGTCCTGCTACCTCATGTATTATTTTGAAGGTTAGATCCTCATGTGGTTTTCTGTGTTTTTATGTCCCTCCTTTGTTCTTTTGCCCTCATTAATATCTGATTAAGTTCACTAATTCCCTATTAGCCTTCTCTCCTTCTGTGTATTTAGTTTGTGTCTATGCCCTTGGTCCTTATCGGGACATTGGATTTGTATACCCCATGTTTTTGTTTGGTCTTTTTGTTCCTGGATTCATCATCTTTGCCCATTAGAGATCATTGTAAAATGTCCTTTATTTTATCCTGTTTACTTACATTTAGATATTAAAATAGATATTAAATTATATGTTTAGGTGTAGGCACTAAAACTACCTGGTTAAGTTATTAGAAGAAAACCCCATGGTTTGGGTTAAAATACACTCTTTCACAATGTAAACCACACAATAGTAACATGCAGTCAGAGCTATTTTGGCAATAGATTCATCATGTGTTTTGGACTTTTCCAGAACTATATCGTACTGCCCTGTAGAAGCCAACAGGTCCTGAACAATCTCTCATGTTACAAGTTATGAGAAATATGCTGGCAGGAGACAAAGCTTCACTGCATTCTGTCTCCTGTGTATTATTCCAGAAAGCATCTTAAACCCTTTAAATCAGCGGCTCCACTCTGCTTGAAAATCCTACGTAGTCTAAATATCCATTTTGCTGCTTTTTAAAAAAAAATTTGCTCAGTGCAAAACAAACTCTTGTCAATTGTTTTCTATGTCTATCTTCATGCCTATGTCTTCAGTTTAAATATTATGATTTCCAGTGGCTGTCCCTGGATGTTTCATAGTCGTACTGTGCCACCTTATTGAAAACAAAATCCCGGATAAACCCATGCTTAACTGCCCTTAACCCTTTTTTATATATGCACTTTTTATTCAAATAAAAAGAAAATACTAAATGCTTGGAAGCACTGTGTGTGTTGATGTGGTTCCTAGAGCAGTGTTTCACAACCTTTTGGAGCCACGGCTCATGTTTCTCGTTAGAAAAATCACAGGCCACACCACCAAACTAAAATGTCACAGAAAGTAAATTGATCATTTAACCCTGCGCATCAGGTATAGTGGAATTGGCTCAGTTTGTCCCCAGTATACCTATTTTGCTTTCCTCTGACCACTACTCATGCTAGGGCCTTGATCTAGGTCGGAGTTTTCTCCAGGACCCAGGTCAGACTGACTACTTTCTCTTTTCAAATATTTATCTATTGCTATTGCACGCTGCGTCGCCTCACAGCATGACTTTTATGTAATTTTTTCTTCATCTTCTTCTGTTTTACTGGCAGTTGGGAACACATTTAGGTAGTTGTAATGCCCTCTAGTGGAAGAGAATGTAATTGTTCTCCCCGCTACGCTTAGAGTACTAATCAGGTGAAACCAGATAATCGTCCATGGCACACCTATGTGCTGCAGCACAGTGGTTGGGAAACACTGCCTTAGAGAACAGGAAAGATTAGAATTTCCGTGTGTGTGTGTGTATACACTCTAATTACAAGGAAAGAAACAGTTGTTGCTGAGAAAACATTACATGGTTTAAAGTGATATAACTGGGGCAGATATAATTTAAAAAACATACAAATTCATAATGTATTGGGCTTATGGGGTTAGCAACAAGATCAGTTAGCTATGGGTGTAATCTCCCAAAAATACAATTATAAAGTCATACAGGTATGTCCAGCTTAAAGGCTGAAGTGAGGGAATAATTGTCTCTCCATGCAAACACTGCAGATTGTGTGACAGACTGAAGCTCTCTGTAAGAACAGCATTGATGTGTGAATGTGGCTGTTTTCTAGGTTGGTATACTGTAAATCTCCCTGCACAGCAGGCGGTCAGCACAATCTGCAGATAATCAGTACTACATCCCACAGTTTTTGAATGCCTGAACAGATAAAAAGAAGAAAGAAAAACGAATATATATAGAGACAGTAAAATAGCACATTTTTGGAAAGGCAAGGTGTTAAATGAAGAAGAATTTTCTAAGATGTTCAAATACATTCATGTCAAATCCAATCCCTGCATAATCTCACTCATCTGTGCCAGTGTATCTAAGAAACTAATGGGCCTTAGTACTATAAATGAAACAGCACACTTTAAAAGCACAGTCCTGGTTATATACTTTGAGGGCACTTTTTAATAAATTTAACGTATTGTAGATCTGGTTATTAATTTCAGTGGAACTTCAGTATTGAACACAGGAGCACAGAGAAATATTAGGTGCTAAAAATTATGACTTAGTATCCAACCCATAAACAGGGTTTATAGGGGATGTGGTGATAATTTGTGCAAACAGTAGTGTTACAATACTATAAGAGTGTGAGACAGACACTGCAAATCTCTCTGCTGTGGCACCATTTCCTCGTAGTAAATGCAGCAGGATAACACTGTAATTTGACAGTGATAAAGTGATGTTTAAAAATGATTCACACTGCACCTTCACAACACTAAAGCCCCACAGTACACACTCAACAAAGTTCTCAACCATGTTAGTGGCTTGGTTCTAACTAACCTCCCATAGTTTATCCATTAATTCCATCTAGATTTGAAATTAATAAATATCTTTGAAGGACTGTTAAGAAATTCATCACAGGCATTCCTGACTTCTAAAGAACAAATCCTTTAAATTCTCTCAGGTGCTTGCAGGAGGTGAAAGCTGCAACTAATTCTGTCAGAAATCTCACCAAATGGTTGATGTATTTTTCTCAAGCCATTTATGTTGAATGGGATGACGTATCCTTTTGACCAGGGGTCTCAAACCGTGGCCCGGGGTCCACTTGCTGCCCACGCCACTCCTACCTCCGCGCCAGTTTGGCGCTTGAATTAGGTTTTTTTGTTAGGAGACTTTGTTTGTTGTTGAGTTCAATGTTACAATAAGTTCTATAAAAATCAAAAAATGATTTAATAGGGAGGCAATATGAGCAAAGAGCACAAACACAAACAAAACACTACATTTTTGGAAATATTTGTTTGTGTTTTCTTCTTTGTTTGTTTTTTTGTACTGCTTGAACACTAAAGTGGACCTCACATGAGACTCCTGCTTTTGACCAATCACTCCAAATCAGTATTTTGCCATTAATGTGTTTTAAAACCAAGTTTGTAAACCAAATGAAGACAGCGTAGTGTAAAATTAGCATCAAAACTTGTGTGGCCACGTGTCTATAAGGTATAAGACAAAGACATTAAGTGGAATCTGCTGCTCAGAGGTTATTTAGAATAACCACATTCTGGACCACAAAGCACTCCACATTCTCTATTGTTCCCTGATTGCACCGTATTTGAATTACTGTGCAGAGGTTTGGGGCAATACTTACAAATGTTCGCTATCATCAATCTTTATATTACAAAAAAGGGCCTTAAGGATAATCCATAAAACTGGTTACAGAGATCATACAAATCCACTATTCTTAAAATCAAAAATTCTAAAATTCACAGATCTGGTTCATTTTCTCACAGCACAAATTATATATAAAGCAACAAATAACCTGCTTCCTGACAATATTCTAAAAATGTTTTCTAAAAGGGAACGGGGATACAATTTGAGGGGGGAATTAAATTTAAAACATCCTCGTATCCGTACAACATTAAAAAGTTTTTGCATCTCTGTGTGTGGAGTGAAGCTGTGGAACAGACTAAGTAAAGATATAAAGCAATGTCCAAGCATGGCGCAGTTTAAAAAGCGGTTTAAGGATATGGTTTTTACAGGGTACAGGGAAAGGTAGAGATTTGATAGGGTGTTCTTGTCTAATATTTTCATGTGTGTGCGGGTGCACGGGTATGTTGGTATGGGTATATATATATATTTGTAGGTTGTGTATCCTTGAGGTGAAAATGTGTATATGTGCGTATGTGTATATACGTATGTATGGATAGACAGAAACATATATGTATATATTAAAAAAAAAAAAAAAAAAAAAATTACACATGACATATAATGTAATTGCAAGGAGGTATTTTTGTAGTCTATTGATACTATATAGTGGAAAAGGGGTGGGATTAAATAAGCTTATGCTTCTTCCTGCTCCTTTTTGAACATGAACTTTATTTGGAGTTGTGGTTGCTCGTTTTCCTTTTGTTTTGCTTTGTTCATTTGTCTCTTTTAATTCTATTTTGTTGTACTTTTTCAACATGTTCAAAATAAAGATTCAATCAATCAATCAATTGGCGTACAAGTAAACTCAAACTATTTTCCCAGTTAGGATTTACTCTCCCTTTTTCCTGATATCTAAGTCTCTGAAAGCTCCACCTGGATCTCCTCCAACACAATTAAGCAAAATCCCCTTTAAAGTGTTCAATCAGTGATACAGATCAGTTTACAACAGCAGTGTTTAAGCTGTAGGTAAAGTTAAAATATCACCTTGGAAAGACAAATGTTATTCCAACTAGTGAGGAGCTCTATAGAGACAAAGAAGGAAATTGAACCATAACAGTGATTGAAGCCACATGCTTTTATGTGAACCAGATGCACCCTGGATCCTTTTTTTGGGACAGCTGGTGGTTTTATGTCTTTTGCTTTGTTTTTTTTTGTTTGTTTGTTTTTGTTTTTTTCAAGGCCTGATAACCATGCAGTGATGTGCTTCAGAGCACCATTTACAGACACAAAGCACAATCTATCTATAAACTCAAGCACATAAAAATTGATTTTCTCCTGCCACATTGTTTATTGAACGTTTTCTCTTCTTTCTCATCCTTACTCATTTCTTTTTTCGCTGTCCAGAAATCAGCTTTTCTGAAGTCGACTATTTTATTTCCACGTGAGCTCTCAGGGCTCACAAGGCTAGTTATACAATTTTTAATACACATTATACTTCTTAGAGAGTATTCTTGTTCAGCACATTTCCTGTCCTTTAGTGTCCGAGCTAATGTCTTTAGTGCCTTTTGCTTTATGCTTTTAGCCCATAAAGACATGAAAGTAGAGTGAAGATGATAATATTATCTGTCATTTTTTATGGAGGACAGTTTGAATTGCTTTCAGTGGTAGAGTGCTCAATACCCACATTTCATGCTGATTAAGTGAAGACTTAAAAATCTGTAAAAAAGCAGCAGTAAAACATCAGTCACTTACAGTTGTGGGGGTATTGTTACAGCACTGGCATCACTATGTGAGATGTTAACAACAATACATTTGGAAAAGAGTAGTTTTGGATGTAATAACACTTGTTTCTGTACCACTGCACTGGTACAGACCCTTCCACTTTAATTGGCAGTGTAGAAAAATATATTTAAAAAATGATCAGAATCAGAATCAGAATCAGAATGGGGTTTATTGCCAAATGTTGAGCAGGTTTACAACATTAGGAAATTGCTGCGGTGCTTCAGTGCAAACATGGTGTCATAAATAGCACTTAAATAGACATGGAAAAAATAAAAGTAGGGATAAGAATTAAAAGTGCTACGTAGAAAGATATGTGCATGAGATATACATGAGATATATACATGAGAATAAGAATTAAGAGTGCTACGTTGAAAGATATATACATGAGTGCAGGTGGTGATCAGTGCCAAACATGGAATGATGCAGTGACACAGCGTAGGGTCATGTGTTAGTGGTGGGGACAGTCATATGGTTATTGTTCATGTGTCCAACAGCAGAGGGGAAGAAACTGTTCTTATGGCGAGAGGTTCTGGTGCGAATGGACCGGAGCCTCCTGCCTGAGGGGAGCAGGTCAAACAGACTGTGTCCAGGGTGAGAAGGGTCAGCTGAGATCCGGGCTGCACGCCGCATGTCCTGGAGGTGTACAGGTCCTGCAGAGATGGGAGTCTGCAGCCAATCACCTTCTCAGCAGAGCGCACAACACGCTGCAGTCTCTGTTTGTCCCTGATAGTGGCTCCAGCGTACCACACGGTGATGGAGGAGGTGAGGATGGACTCGATGATTGCAGTGTAGAACTGCATCATCGTCCGTGTTGGCAGGTTGAATTTCTTCAGCTGCCTCAGGAAGTACATCCTCTGCTGGGCTTTCTTGATGACGGAGGTGATGGTGGGCTCCCACTTCAGGTCCTGGGTGATGGTGGTACCCAGGAAGCGGAATGAGTCCACAGAGGTGATGGGGTGTCAGTCAGGATGATGGGGGGGAGTGGGGCTGTGTGCTTCCTGAAGTCCACAATAATCTCCACTGTCTCCACTGTTTGATGGGGCCACAGTGACACATGACAATACTATGTCAAATGACTCGTCGTAGATTACTTCTGTCCGATATCAGTGATACTGAGGTGAGCTGTGGAGCAAACTCTGCACTGTTCTATCGGTAAGCACAATGACTGTAGAAAACATGGGTGACGCGACAGCTCCCCAAAAATGAAGCCAAAATGTCTCTATCGCCCCCTGGTGTCTGGCTGAAGTATAGATCATAAAACCCGCCTCCTCCATGTTAGCGGATGGGACTGGGGTCAGACTAAAATAAATTAATTCTCCTCAGATAATTTTTTCCCCAAGATTCTTTCTTTTGTTATCAATAGTTTTCATCACACTGATTTATGTCCAAGGGGTCTCCTTTCCCATAAGTTTGATTCTAATTCTTACTGCGGGGATGTTAAATTGGGGTGTAACGTCATCATAGCAGCTTTGACTGGCAGCTGCAGTCACGGAGAACCTTGCATATCTCTGTTCAGGTAAGTTAAACGTGTTTGTAAGCTAATCCGTAACTACTGTCCTTAACTAGGTCCTGAGACCTAGCTAGCTAAGGTGAGCACTCGGCTGTTGGGGAAACTTGTTTTGTAAAGTTTGTTTAGCTAACCCGTGCAGGTGAATGAATTTACCCTGTCTAAAGAAATCAAGAGAGCTGCTGATCTCAGACCTGCACGGCTTCTGTTTTAAACACTTGATGTACTCAGCTGCATGAAGAGCACATTTGATTTTCTCTGACACAATTAAATAAAACTGATGAAGGTCAAAGGTTGTCACTTATATGTGAACTACAAACTTGTGATCTGGAGTTCTTCCACAGTTTTTTGCTGATAGTGTGTTATTTACCATAAAGTGATTCAGAGTTAGTGACTAGAGTAACCAGAGAGGATAATATATTTTTAAATATATAACTTTCTACAGGACTGAATATAATATCTTTATGTAAAAGTCCGGAACCTCTGGGGAGTATCCGAGTATTTATAACATTACACAAACCAAAGGTCACCATCACAGTGTTCATGAAATGCTGAGTGTATCCATCTCCTGGGGCGGGCCTACAGAGAAGTGGTGAGGGAGCTGCTGGTGAAGATGATGAGTCCTGCTTGATCATTGCGATGAGATTCAGTCTTCCTGGTGTTTCTTAAATGAAGCCTCTCTGAGTGGGTCAACAGAACATCTGGCACAGGGCAGCTGTGATGAAAGAAAGGGAAGAAGTTTCTCCAAATCTCTGGACCCAGAAACCCAGCTTAGTCCTCATGGTCTCCCTCACTAGTTTCTCCCCAGGGTGAATGTAGCTGTTGATATAATATATCCCACATAGCAAGCAGGTCTGGCCTGGATCTGGTATCAAACCGCTACTAGTGATGTTCGATTCGTGAACGAATCGTTCAGTACTCGAGAATCACTTTACTGACTCGTGAATCATGATTCACAAGCCCAACTGACTCACTGACTCATCCCTGTTTCTGTTAGCAAACTAATTCGCTTAGTAGAAATATATCTAGCTTGTAATTAAAATTGTGGGGGGGAAAAACAACAGCCAGTTTCTTAACAAAAGCATTTCTGCTCTGAACTGGAAGAAAAAACCCTGAGTAGAAGCTCACATCAAGAAAATAGCTCCTCGGTTCACAGTAGCATCGCTCTGCTAACATGCTAACAGCACATTTGAGCTACTCACCCCCTCCCTTCCTGTGCTGAAGCGTAAGCGTAAGCGAATCACTCAGGACTCACTAACCCCCTCCCTCCTGGCTCACAGCTTCTTCTTCTTCTTGGTTGGCAACCAATGTTAAGGCGCATTACCGCCCCCTGGCTCACAGCTCAGTGGACATTTAGATGAGAAAATATATATTTAACACATTTAAGGAAAATACTAATAAAATAAAAATAAACAAAATAAATGTTTATTAAGCAATTTTGATAGGAAATTGCTTAATTTTAGAAATGTTTTTGCTCTTTTTTGCTCTATAAAATAGTTGTTTTTTTTAGAATCATTCATCTTAGCAGTGGATTTACATGAAAAGAGAAACAAATTAAGTTTGAGTGAAAATGTAAATTTTTTGCACTCTCTGGTCAACTGACTCAGTGAATCAAATGACTCAAAAATCCGATTCACTTTTCATTTAATAATAGAGTCTACCCACATAGCAAAATTGGTATGGCCCAGATCAGACCCACACAATGTGCTTACACATGGCCCACATACCGCAAAGAACGACGGCCCTCTGGTGGCCCAGATATGGTTTGCCAGAGGTAATCCACACATGGGCCAGCACAGGACCACCAGTGTGTCTGCAACTGGCCTTGTGCTGGCCCATGTGTGGGCCACATCTGACAAACCAGATCGGGGTCACCAAAGGGCCGTCGTTCTTTGCGGTATGTGGGCCATGTGTAAGCACATTGTGTGGGTCTGATCTGGGCCATACCAATTTTGCTATGTGGGTAGACTCTATTATTAAATGAAAAGAACAAATTAGACTACACTACTGAAACCTTCTGCTGCTGTTTTTAAAGTTTCCATGTTAACAGGATGTAGATGGCTCTGAAGATTTAAACAGTTTCAGATCCATTACACTCACAGTCTTAAATGTTAAAATCTCTAAGGACAGCATTACATTTCTGATATTAACAGTAACTCTGGGCCTCTGTGGAGTGTGCAGCTGATCTTATCGCTGTCTAAAAATGGATAACAAGACCTAAGGAGCGCTGAATCATTCAATAATACAGACTATTAGAATAACAGCTGTGTAGCATCGCTAACTAGGTGGCAACAAGCCTCCAACGCGTTGCGTATGCAAGCAGCTAATCTAGCAGCTAATCTAGCAAACGAATTAACAACAGGGTGATTTTAGATGTTGTAGAACTTAGAGCTTATAAGATGATAAGCTGTGTGTCTTTTTTATAACAGTGACGTGGTTGTATTTACCTTGATTGAATGAGTCGTCAGTCGCAGTAAACCCATCAGCAAATAAACTGGAGCAGCCAGGCTACGTAAAAAGTGTAGGGGGCGTGTTTGCTGTCACATCCAGCGGGTGTGTGGGTGGGAGCGTGCACAGTCGCTCCACCTCAAGACACTACTGCGCAGACTCTGGCTCCAAAAACTACAAGATGGCAGCCTCCACAAGCGGGATATTTTGGCTTAATTTTTGCACAATGTGAGGAGGTGCTGTTGCGTCGTCCATGTTTTCTACAATCATTGGGTAAGCACTGCACTTTTTGTTAGTATTAGCTGTTGTTAGCCAACGTTTGCAAAAAGAAGATCTAATGCTGTTAGACTCGGACACTTGCCTCTCATGTGATGTGAGAGTATAATCAAACTGTTTATCAGAGTGAACTTGTGGACAGTTTTAGGACACCTCACTTGAAGCTAACATTAGCTGGCATAATGTTAGCTTATAGCCTGTTGCTGTTGTTTAGCCTGCTCGTTGTTGGCTGTTTGGAGATGGAAGGAGAGCATGTCTTAATCTGCTGTCAATAAGTAATTTTAATATCCATCCATCCATCCATTCGCTACCGCTTTTCCTTTTCAGGGTCGCGGGGGGCGCTGGAGCCAATCCCAGCTGTCGTAGGGCGAGAGGCGGGGTACACCCTGGACAGGTCGCCAGTCTGTCACAGGGCTAACACACAAGGACAGACAACCATTCATACTCACATTCACACCTAGTGACAATTTGGATTTTCCAATTAACCTATATATATATATATATTGGGAATAAATCAGCATGTTTATGAATGTTTTCATGAGTTAGTGTTAGATTTCAGTTCAGGAGTTGAGGCTAAGATGAGATGATACTATGTTTATAAGGACACATCAACTTTTTTGAAGACATAATTACACACTAATCAGTGTATATTTATGAATACAATACTTCTTTTAAAATGAAATAACTTAACAAATGTCCCTGGGTTGTACTTTAGTATTTAAAGGAACATGCACTCCTTTTATTAAGGTTTGGAACCTTTTTGAAACTCATTTTTAACAACCATGTGTCTATTGGAAAGTCAATTGTGGTAGTTGTTTGATGCAGATGTTGTATTTTTGTATTGATTGATCGGGAGTGAAACTCATCGTGTGGACTTTTGTGTTGTTCAGTTTATTTCTGTTCCTGAGTTTTCTTTTTATTTATATATCTTGTCGTTATGTGAAATAAGGAATTATCTTCATACAGGGAGTGCAGAATTATTAGGCAAGTTGTATTTTTGAGGAATAATGTTATTATTGAACAACAACCATGTTCTCAATGAACCCAAAAAACTCATTAATATCAAAGCTGAATGTTTTTGGAAGTAGTTTTTAGTTTGTTTTTAGTTTTAGCTATTTTAGGGGGATATCTGTGTGTGCAGGTGACTATTACTGTGCATAATTATTAGGCAACTTAACAAAAAACAAATATATACCCATTTCAATTATTTATTTTTACCAGTGAAACCAATATAACATCTCCACATTCACAAATATACATTTCTGACATTCAAAAACAAAACAAAAACAAATCAGCGACCAATATAGCCACCTTTCTTTGCAAGGACACTCAAAAGCCTGCCATCCATGGATTCTGTCAGTGTTTTGATCTGTTCACCATCAACATTGCGTGCAGCAGCAACCACAGCCTCCCAGACACTGTTCAGAGAGGTGTACTGTTTTCCCTCCTTGTAAATCTCACATTTGATGATGGACCACAGGTTCTCAATGGGGTTCAGATCAGGTGAACAAGGAGGCCATGTCATTAGTTTTTCTTCTTTTATACCCTTTCTTGCCAGCCACGCTGTGGAGTACTTGGACGCGTGTGATGGAGCATTGTCCTGCATGAAAATCATGTTTTTCTTGAAGGATGCAGACTTCTTCCTGTACCACTGCTTGAAGAAGGTGTCTTCCAGAAACTGGCAGTAGGACTGGGAGTTGAGCTTGACTCCATCCTCAACCCGAAAAGGCCCCACAAGCTCATCTTTGATGATACCAGCCCAAACCAGTACTCCACCTCCACCTTGCTGGCGTCTGAGTCGGACTGGAGCTCTCTGCCCTTTACCAATCCAGCCACGGGCCCATCCATCTGGCCCATCAAGACTCACTCTCATTTCATCAGTCCATAAAACCTTAGAAAAATCAGTCTTGAGATATTTCTTGGCCCAGTCTTGACGTTTCAGCTTGTGTGTCTTGTTCAGTGGTGGTCGTCTTTCAGCCTTTCTTACCTTGGCCATGTCTCTGAGTATTGCACACCTTGTGCTTTTGGGCACTCCAGTGATGTTGCAGCTCTGAAATATGGCCAAACTGGTGGCAAGTGGCATCTTGGCAGCTGCACGCTTGACTTTTCTCAGTTCATGGGCAGTTATTTTGCGCCTTGGTTTTTCCACACGCTTCTTGCGACCCTGTTGACTATTTTGAATGAAACGCTTGATTGTTCGATGATCACGCTTCAGAAGCTTTGCAATTTTGAGACTGCTGCATCCCTCTGCAAGATATCTCACTATTTTTGACTTTTCTGAGCCTGTCAAGTCCTTCTTTTGACCCATTTTGCCAAAGGAAAGGACGTTGCCTAATAATTATGCACACCTGATATAGGGTGTTGATGTCATTAGACCACACCCCTTCTCATTACAGAGATGCACATCACCTAATATGCTTAATTGGTAGTAGGCTTTCGAGCCTATACAGCTTGGAGTAAGACAACATGCATGAAGATGATGATGTGGACAAAATACTCATTTGCCTAATAATTCTGCACTCCCTGTATGTTCATGTAAAATTACCAAAACATTAACCTTCTGTGGTTCTGATCAGCCTTCAGGGCTGAGAAATGAAACCACTGAGGAAAAAACAGCAGTTCTTTTAATAACCAACTGGAGGCAAGCTTTTAGACTGTTAAACTTTCTAGCTGAAATGAATGTTTAGAAAAATGTTGTTGGTCTAATTTACCCCATCATACCAATCATCTATGTGCATTAAGGATAAAAGTTAGATATTATTAAGAGGTGTGGATACTTTGACACAGGCAGTTGCAACTAGTAAGCATCAGTTTAGGCAGTTTGATTCTCTTCTGAACTTGACTTTTTGACCATGATTCTGCCTTTTTTTACTGCAGTGAACTAACACGGCTTTCTCTGCAGTGATTTAGTACTGGCATATTACTCGAGAGGCCTTTTTAGTTTTGATGAGTCATATTTACACATTTTATTTTGCACTAATTAGGAGATACGAGTCTCTACAATTCACCCATACACTCGATGCAACCTTGCTAATCAAGGTTGTCATTTTTAATTAAAAAAAAAAATCACCAAAATCAGTACATGAATCTTAGCTGGTTTAAAACAAATAAATAAATAAAGACAGGACGATCAGTTTTTTACCAGTAACTTTTATCTCTGCTTCATTCAAATCTGTGTAACTGAGTTGGATTGGGTCTCTTTTTACTGCTGCTGATGTCAAACCTTTGTATCGGTACAAATCCTAAGGGACTCGATCATGAGCCACCTCATTATCTTTTATTCCTAATAGCTTTTATGGAAATTGGACTTGATTTTTTTTTTTTTGAAGCATATAAATGTGTTATTTTAGATCGCGCTGGCACTCGTACAGCAAACGCTGCTGCTCTTTCACACAACAGCTCGATCGATTAACTGATAGGACATGTTTGTTTTCCTTCTTTGTCGGGGTCTGTTCAGGTTGAGTGGGTTTTGAAACTGCTCTAATTATCCACAGGCCTGTGCTGCTCTGATCTGGCTGTGCTTGGGGCTCCCTCGGATCGTCTATCTGTGTTCTTTGAAAATTTATGAATGCGCATCATGTTTTCTGTGGGTCCATTCCAGAAATTCCAAAATGTTTTCAGCTTGCAGAACTTTCCTTTAAAAGGAACTGATTGCTGTAGAGAGAAAAAAAACATCTGAATAAGTGATTAAAAAAAAGAAACTGGGCCACATCTGGCACTGAAGCTGAGACCCAATCTGCACTACTCCTTTCTCTAATAGCACTTAATTGTGGATCCATTCTAACTTTACACAGCTCTAAACTATGCATTTAATTGAAAAGAATATACCATTAATACAGCCCAACCTTCCATTGGTGCTTTTTTTCGTTGTATTTTAGCTTTTTCGCTCATGCACATTGCCAGTCTCTTGTCTTGTAGTAATGATGAAACGATGCAGGGTTCTCTCTAGAGGGAGTGCTGAGGCCCTGTAATTATAGCTCCATCACCAGCAGATAATGCTCTCAATTTGAAAAGCCTCCACTAAAGTAAATACCAATGAGGAGAGCCTCCGACAGGCCTGATATGGAGAAAAAAGAGAATATTATATTCCCTCGGTCTATAGACTCTCTACAGGGGGGGCGGGTTCAGGGGCTTGTGGGTGTTCATGAGTGCGTGCTTGCATGCTCACCAGGAGGGATGGACTTACTCAGCCTCATTAGCATGGATACAAATAGGTTCTTTACTGCCGATGTCTCATTGTAGAGACATCTGGGAGCGAAGGAGAGTCTTTAATGAAGCTCCGTACATCGCAGTCTGGGCAATGAGGCAGGGGTTATGAAGAGAGGATGAAAGTGAAGGCGGAGATGGTGGGTGCCAGGAAATGTCAGCGCTGAAACAAGGCAAGAGTAAACATTTTGTTTCATGAATGACACAATTTCCCTCTAGATCAAACTGACAAGCCAGCTCCCCTGAGAAATATTCCAAATAAAAATCATATTTTCATCACAGCCCTCCTGCTACACAAGAACAACAAGATTGCAGCAGCCGAGAGCTACATATACAAACTCAGCAGATAAGCTTCTAATTTTCTATACATCTAGGACATGCTGTATATTACACTAGCAGTGAATTTAAGTACAATGGAAGTGGAATCACCAAATATGGATATCAGTAATTCCCTTTTTTAAAAATTTAATTAGAGGATAACACCCCCAGAAATACATTTTCAAAGGGATCTCCAGAATCGTCAGTTATAGGCTCCCTATTAACTTTCAACTTCATATTTTTCTTATCCATGCATAATTCTTGGTTCATTATAACTTTTACAAGCTGTTTTATCTCCCTTCTAATTAAGTGAATGTTCATCTGATTGGCTGCCCCTCTCAAAACAAGTTTGTGCAGTATGTGGGTGGGTGGAGCTTTTTACAGCCAGGGCTCAGCACAGACAAACAAATGATTCTGGCCCGGATTGTATCAAGGCCAGAATAATGTGAGATTATGGGTTTGTAAATAAAAAAATATTAATAACGCCAAGAGTGTCCAAGTGCTGTGCAAAGTGGACTCTTCGGTGAACTCTTCTAACCTCCCCTGGACTTCCATTGAGGATTAGTGCTCGACCTAAGACCTGCTTTCTCGAGACTTGATACTTATGGAGACATGCCTCAGAATATCTAATAGCTCTGCTTCTTTTGGCTTGTTTACAGATCTTCTGACTGCTGTAGTTTCTTAACACTTTAGAGTTAAGAAACCACACAGTTGGCAGCCAGCAATTACATAGCAATGTCCAGAGGTGTGGACTCGAGTCACATGACTTGGACTCGAGTCAGACTCGAGTCATTAATTTTATGACTTTAGACTTGACTTGAAAAAATGTTCTAAGACTTGTGACTTGACTTGGACTTTTACACCAATGACCTGGGACTTGAATTGGACTTGAACCGGTTTACTTGAAAAGACTTGATATTTCACCCCAAATATAAAATTTAACATGCATATTATATAGAGATTGAAAATGTGACGTCATTCAGGGGTAAAACCGCAAAGGATTCTGGGAACTCGTGGCAAGAGGTACTAGCGCACGCAGGCTTTCAATTGAAATCACAGCGATAAAAAAGGAAACACAAAAATGTCAAGAAGCTGTTGTATTATTAACTGCAATAGCCGGTCGCATGACAGCCACGGGAAGCCGACGGGTAAAGAGATCGGTTGTTATCGGATTACGTCGTTGAAGAGAAATTGTTCGAGCCATGTTTCCGAAGTAACAAAGACACGACGGATGGCCTGGATTGCAGCCATTCAAAGATCAAATATAACGTCCCAGAACACTCCAGCTCACAGGTTAGTCTGCTCCAAGCATTTACACGAAGGTCAGTCTGCTGTAGTAGTTAATACGTCATTTTCATAACATAATTGGTGATATAGGTTACAAGCAAGTCTGGCGCTGAACAGAAATTGTCGCGCTATGCTCCTTTATTTATTGTGCATAAATAGTGAATTGTCCTGACACAATATTGCGTTTCGCTTCTGTTATTATGGTACATTGACAAAAACATATACTTTTATTCACAGGATAAAACAGGTTTTTTGTATCACTAATTGTCCAGTACGATTACAGCATACAGTATTATTGTCACTGCTACATTTCTGTGATGCTACCAGAAATTATTTCCACTACTAATTAATTACCGTTGAGCTCAAAGGTCCTATTAATAAACGGTTAACGAATGTGTATTTATGACGACGATTTGTGAGACTGGTAAACTTATGATACGTACGATGGTCTTTCGTTCTACACGGTGCATTTCAAGGTCCTGCACCCATCCGTCGGTAAACTGTACCTGGGCTTGTTGCAGTGACCTGAAGTTACTAACCGCATCCAAGAATAACATGCAGCTTATCTCAGAACTGTCGGTGAAAATTATTCTTGGAGCTAGGTTTAATTGAGCTGCATTTTATAGAGGTGCAATTTCACAATTTGTGTATATTTTCTAAGTTCACTATTTTGTCATGTGTTGAGAAAAACACAGATTTAAAAATTACATGGTCTAATATTTACATTTAGCATAACTGCAACATATTTTTTCGTTTTTTTTATAAGACTCGAAAGGACTTGAAATTCAAAGTTTCAGACTTGTGACTTGACTCGGACTTTTACACCAGTGACTTGAGACTCGACTCTGACTTGCCTGACATTACTTGAGACTTGACTTGAGACTTGAGGATAAAGACTTGAGACTTACTTGAGACTTGCAAAACAATGACTTGGTCCCACCTCTGGCAATGTCATCATCCTTGACAGAAACTATGTTGGAAACTATAAAATGCATAGGATTAATATTTTTTAATGCCACCAAGTTATTATTTAAGAAGTGTGGTTTTACTCTTGTTCCTCAGGATGAATTAAATTTTAATATGGGAGAAAAAAACAGACTAATTGGTTCATCTACAAACATGAAGACTCTGCATAAGCTAGTCTTAACATTGACCATACACATATTCTCTTTGTGTATGGTCAATGTATGTGTATGGTCTATTAATCAGGGTCTATGATAACCAAAACTTATTTTCATTTCATGTGGCACTGAGCTGTGAACAATATTACCCACAATGTCAATTTGTCAAGTGTGAGTAGTAGCCTTTCCTTGCAGGTTACCATTGGTATCATTGGATTTATCGATTGATGGATATCGATACTGCTCATTGACCCTTGTGTTTTTTGACTCTTTTTGATATTTCTGACCATTTCTTTGTGTAAAATTAAGACTTAACAGTGTTGTGGCTACTTTTTCCTGATTGTTAAGCTTACCAATCAATGTTTTTAATTTCAACCACATACAAACGTCTTGATGCATTCTCAATCATCCAGGAAAATAAATCTCCAAAAGTTGATTCTGTTCATCTGGACGTAGCGTTTTGTGGGAGAAACGTTTCGTCATTCATCCAAGTAACTTCTTCAGTCTCAGCTGACTGCAGGTTTCCCCAAATCTTATAAACAGTACATTTGCATAATGAGGAACAATGGGCTGGGAGGTCAGTTCCTTAATCATAATTATGCAAATTCTCATGACCATTGATCAACAACCACTGACCAAAACCCACTGATCAAAGACCACTGATCAATGGCCATGAGTACCATTCACAGAGTTGGGGAATGGCTGCAATCACAGCATTGTAAGATGGTGACAGATGTACCCTTAGGCCCCCTCCTCCATTCAGAGATGGTCTTTCCCTTTTCACGTAAATGGCCTCCTTGACTCCGCGCTCAAACCAGCGTTCCTCCCTGTCCAGGATGTTACATCCTCATCCTTGAAAGAGTGTCCACTGGCCTGTAGGTGTAAATAGACTCCATCCGCTTTGCCAGAGACTGTTTGGTTTCCCCGATGTATAAATCCTGGCAATCCTCCTGGCACTTAACAGCGTACACTATGTTACTCTGTCTGTGTCGGAGGTGGGCTGCAATCAGCTGAGACTGAAGAAGTCACCTGGATGAGTGATGAAACGTTTCTCCCACAAAACGCTACGTCCAGATGAACAAAATCAACTTTTGGAGAACCACATGCAAAGCACATATATGGGGGGTGTTTCAATAGATAATTTCCCAACAGCTGAAAATATTTACAGTATAGGTCACACTATCTTCCTTATGTGAGACCCCATGATTGTGATTTTAGTGTCCGATTACAATTCTCTGAGAAGTTGTTGCTGCTGGATGTCAGAGCTAAGGTTGCTGCGAGTAAATAAATAGAGTAAAGCAGCTGCAAAGGAAGTTTAACTTGTCTACTGCTTGTTTAAACAGTGTTGCATTTGTAAGTCTACTGGTACCACAGAACATATATCACAGTTCTGCACAACTGTGCAACTGTCATCTGTCTTACTTTCCAGCTTTTCAGTTTACATAGTCTCAGCCGTTGCAACTTCATCCATTGGTTAGTTAAGTCCCGTTGTGACGCCTCAAGCTGAGGATCGATCCTGACGTGATTGATGTTCACCTCCAGTATCCCAATTCTGATGCTTGGTCAGCTCATGTGAGGGCTGGCCTGCTTTGTTGTAGTTCAGAACAAATGTTGGCACTTGGCTGTTTGTTTGACATGATGCAACCTAAAATAAATCAACAGTTGACTTTTACTATGGATAATTAATTTAACTGATCTTGTCCCAAACAGTAAGTGTAGGAATATTTGACTGTCTTATCAAAAGCGTGATACTAAAGCATTTTATCAGACTAGAGGAGTTGTTTTGTAAGTCTCTGTGAGCTTGTTCCTATCAGCAAAGTCTTTTACACTGGTCATTTGATATACTTTCATTATAAAATTATAAACCGTAGCAGCTTTTTAAAAAAAAAAGAATTTTAAGTTGGCACCTTGAAGTGTCAAAGTAACCTATCATGTTCCCAAAGAGAAAGAGGCAAGAGGGAAGGGAAAATGGGACAAAATGAAAGAGGAGGGAAGCAAAAAGGAAACAAAAAGATAGTGTGACATGGAAGAGAGAGAAAGGAATGTCCTGGACTATTTTCTAACTGCTGCCAAGAGACTCAGCTGCTATTAACTGTCACTTCTGAAACAAGTGCAGGAGTGTCATTCATTAGCTTCAGATCATTGAAAATGATTATAACGCCACACTGTGACATCAAAGGACACATGTTGGCTTTGATTAATCATCACTTTTACTCACTTTCTCTTACTTCCCCCTACTGTCACCTCTCTTCAAAACAAAGAGTGTTTTTCTCCCCAGGACTGAGCAAGTAAAGAGACTCTCAATTAGAATCTCTCTCCAGCTGTGAGGTTCAAATAGGCTTTTACTGATAACGGACTTTTTAAAGTTGAAACAGATTCTGATATTTGGCTGGAAGATGTTGAAAAATAACAATCTGTGCTGATATTCATCTTTACATTTAACTGCTTTCATATCTTAGATCCAAGCCAGAAATGAGGCAGGATGGCATGTCCTCCAAAATATGCTATGCAGAATTTAGAGCATCAGACATCAGAGCCCCATCAGAATATCTTAACGAGTTGAGCTTGAGGTCAAAGCATATAACCTTTGAAGTATTTGTCAATTTTACCTTAAGTTAAATTAATCAAAATACTCTGCTTTCATCAAGTCAAACATAGACCATAGTTAATGATTTCTAATTTTAAATTACAGCCAACATCACCTTCATACACAACAAATGTCTCCAGCAATTTTTAAAAATTATAATGAGGTACACAGACAATATTTTGTCTACAATATTTTAAATTACTGTTTGACTAAAATAAAAATAAAAACTGTATCACAAGAAGATTTTTGATGACCCAAAACATTTTGTTTAATGAAAACAACCTACTGCGGCCACGTGAGTTTTCACTGCTGTGTTTTTATAACAAAAGCAGAGGTATCTAAATGTTGCCACCATTGTTACTGGACATTTACGCTTCTGTGAGAAATCCATCCCGAAGCTAAGTCGTGAGCACAAACCCCTCTGAGACACAACGGTGTAACCTGCACTTCCCTAGAAATGTAACTACATGTTCCAGTACACACAGTGATTGGTTTGTTTGATTCTCTCTCCTACTACTTTTTGGCTGCAGTTTTTTCAATTCATCAGTGAGAGAATAAGTGTCACGTTACAGTGTCAATACAAGGACTCCCAAATGAAAAGTATCCATAGAATGAAATTATCCAGGAGGGAATACACAAAGAAGTGGAAAAAAACAAATGCCAGGTTACACTGTAGGTGCTGCAAAAATTCCCCACTGTAGACTAAATTAGGTCTTAGGAGGTAAGAATTGATTTTTAACAAAGTGTGTGTATGCCTAAACTTGAGTGGTCAACAAACACCCCAAAAACACTGATTAACTTTCCAGGAAGCAGATACAAAGTTAAAGTGTGCGTTAGTGTGGTTAAGAGACTGGTGCAGATGGATTTAAATAAATGGTGTTTACAGCTGTATTAATGCTGCTAAATAACTCGTGTGTTTTACATTGTGATCAGGGGCATAGTTGTGATGGAGCACCTACATTAAGCTCCAGTTTAGGTTGTTGGCATGAGTAACTCCCCAACCCCAGATGGCCCCGCCCCTCCCTGAGCCTGGTTCTGCCGGAGCTTTCTTCCTGTTAAAAGGGGGTTTTTCCTTCCCACTGTCGCCAAAGTGCTGCTCATAGGGGTCATATGATTGTTGGGTTTTTCTCTGTCTGTATTATTGTAGGGTCTACCGTACAATATAAAGCGCCTTGAAGTGACTATTGTTGTGATTTGGCGCTGTATAAAGAAAATTGAATCTAAAAATTAAATCTTTTTTATAAAGAAAATATTTTCTAATGTCAAATAAAGTATTGTATGCATGCAGTGTAAACTAAGGCATATGTTCAAGGCTGTGTTCTTGTAAGGCTTTCTTACATTAATAGGAGGCAAAAAGAGTTTTGACAGTGTTTTGCTGGATGACATAAATTTGTATCTGTTTTTGTGTCTGCCTATTTAACTGAGCGAGTTTGAATCTGTTAGCCTTTAAAAAACGTTGTGGTGGCTATAATGCAGGAGTGAAGTGAGCATATCAGGATTTGGGTTAGTGTGAGCGGTGCGGTATGTATCCACTCCTGGAAACCCTAAAATGGAAAAGCTCCTAACGGAAAAACGGTTTCTGAAACACAATCTAACCCTAGACAGGTCGTTGGTGAACTAGGGAATGGTAAGAAGGTAAGGTGACATTTAATTGTCCAGAACTATCCTGTTCATGATCATCAGGCACGTCAGCAGACTGCAGTCAAGAGCTGCTTCAGCAGCAGCATGGAAGCTTCCTCTCAACAGCAGATAAAGCAGAGTAATAAAGCCTTCTGCAGGAGGTCATGAACGCTGCTGCTTCATGATTGCTTCCTGAGCTGCAGGGCAACAATCAATCGGCTCTGTTCTCCTCTCTCACTTTCTTTTCACCTTATTTATATCCCTCTTTCCTCCACACCTCTACCTGCTGCTGCCTTTGAATTTATCTCTGCTTTTTTACAAATTTTCTTTCTCCTTTCTTCGGTACTCTCAAGACAACTCATGCACAGTAAAAGATGATTATTGTCTCTTTGTGGTTTTTTTTCCATGGATTCTTTGTCTGACAAGAGAGCAGAACTTGATATTTTTTGTGTAAAATTAAACTTTTGAAGCCTGTGTTGATTACATGAGCCTCACTTCTTGTCAAATCAGTGGAGAAATCCTGTAAATTATCTGCCGCTGTGATAATTTCACAGGCTCCCTCCTGGTGTTCATGAATTTCGATACAAGATAAAGGTTCTTGCCAAGGTTGTGATTCTATTATGCTACAGTACACTTCTTTATTCATCACATCTCTGATTCCCACCTCTCTCAAATATGTTTTCCTCTTCGCTGTAGCAGTTACTGTAGCCTCTTCTTTTGGTAGATTTTTTCACCGATGTTTCCTTGTATGCCTTCCTCCCCTTTCTGCATTTGGCTTTCTTTCTCTTCGGCTTTGCCTTACTCTTTTTTCATCCAGCCTGCAGTGTTTTCCCTTCCTTTGGTATCAGTGTTATTTTTCTTTCAGAGGACATGTCCATAGGCATAGGCCCCACATCCTCTTCATGTAACGCTATTCTCTGGGGTTACAAATTCTCATCTTTTGTCCATTTATGCCTCTTTGTTCCAGTAACCACTTCTCATATGTAGGTCCTGTATGTACTGATGTGGAACTTGGTAATCCAGGTAACATCCAATCTGGTATGGCTTTAGCTATATATATATGTATTATTATTATTTTTTTTTATCATATTCTGATGTAAGCTATGTAAGTAGCATTTAAGGCCTACCCTGGTAACCTTTGTTGGATGCATGCCCAAGTTGGGATTTGAACCAATGAGATGATTCACACCACCTCTCCAAATAAGCTAACTGTACTCATCTGCTAATGGATAAGACGCACCTATAATGGCTAAATAAAGGCTGGATGGTCCTGATCCCCAACGGTCCCCTGAAGCAATTGATATCATTCTACCAATAACCTGCCTTAGCACCTCATGGAAGCTCCTGTCAGGCATCATAGCAGATAAGATAAACAGGCACATGGTTCAATACATGAGTGAGGCCCTGATACGAATTGAATTGACTTAAAAAAAAATTCTATGACTCAGTGTTTCACACATGGATCCCATCCAGCCATTGTTTTCTGCTTCTCCTTATGAGGGTTGCAGGGGAGCTGGAGCCTATCCCAACTACCAGCAACTTGAGACTATACGCTAAGAGGAGGAGAGAAGCTGGCAACTAGTGAGTATCAACACCACTATCCATCACCATTAAACAACAAAGATCCATGAGTGCATCAGAAAAGAAGAGGAGCAAGAAGAGGAACAATCATAGAAGGATAGGCCTCTGCACAGCAGCCAAATAGAAGACGGGATAGAAATGGCTGATATTGAAAAAAGACTACCAACCAGAGATGGGTAATCTTTACAGCACAATAGAGGCTGGGGTCTACTCTGAGCAGATCAATAGAGACTGGGGCCTACCACTTTGCAGAGCCTGCATTTGGCAAGAGCCCAGAGACAATCCTGCACATAGATCAAAATTGGATACAGTGGTTAAGAATGACCATGCTGAGCTTCTGTGGGATACAGATGGACAAACTGGACAAACCAACCAGACATAGTAGTGGTGGACAAGCAGAGGAAGAAGGTGGTAGTGACAGATATAACTATAACATGTGATAGCATAAAACTGGGTGAGAAGCTCCAGTAGGAATCATTCCAGTTCCCAGGAATGAGATCTCTGTCTAGAAAAGTGCAATCCTAGGGACAGCAAAATTATTGCTATATACAAGGATATATGGTATCCTTATATCCTTCAAGCTCAGGAGCTTGAGGGTCTTGCGTTGCTGTTCCTAGATTGCACTCTTCCAGACAGATATCTCAGATGTCATTGCTGGGATCTGCTGGAGCCACTCATGAAGTGTGGGGTCATTGTGCCAAGTACTCAGATTACCATGGGGACAACTTTTGCCTTACTCTCATTATCTTCTCTCATTCCTCTTTCAGTCCTTGGTATTTCTCAAGCTTCTCAAGATCCCTCATCCTGTTGTTGCTATCACTTGGTATAGCCACATCTGTCTCTATGGCTGTCTTCCTCTGTGTGTCCACCACTACTATGTCCAGTTGGTTACTCATCACGAGTTTGTCCATCTGTAACTGAAAGTCCCACAGATTTTAGCTTGGTCGTTTTCAATCACCCTAGGAGGTGTAACCGTTTTTGACCTTGAAACTTCCATATTCAGTCCCACTTGGCACAGATACTCGTGTGTATGCCTGCAGCGATACTGATTAATTGATTGACTGAGTGATTGACTGACTGCCTGAAAAGTAATGGAAACCTATCAGAAATCCTTAATCAATATACGCTGGCAGTTTAAATAAAGGGAAAGGCATTACTTCACCATGGCACTGACCTTTCTATACATTTCACCCAAGTGAGTTATATATATGTTGACTTTTCTGTGACGTACAGAGAGAAAAAGAAGAAAAGAAAACTCACTAGAAGCCTCCCTTTGGCAGAGATAAAAACTAGGTTTTGGCAATGTCTGTAAGACACAGTATTATCATTGTCTGGCAAGGAGGAAAATTGTGTCTGTCAGCATGCTCAGTTATAATGAGCCTCTTCGACACACAGAAATGCATATTTGCCGTCAGAATTAAAGCAAACACACAGAGTAGTTCATTAAGCGAGACAAAAGGGAGGCTGTGCAAGCGATACAGCAGAAATTTGTTATCTAAACTAAACAAAACACAGTAAAACAATAGATTGGGGAAATTAGCAAAGTCAGTGACTGAAGCAGTAGCGATAGATTGGACATGTGAGAAAGGTGAGGGGAAAATGGGAATTTAGAATGGTACCAAATGTAAAAAAGAACAGGTTGTAGTGACTACACGCTGAGAAGATAAGAGAAAGTGAACCAATTAACAAACTTTTATAGCCGGGAGCATTCACATATAATGTCCATTTATATGGTTGCTCTCCTTGACCTGACAGACACAATTTTTGCTCTCAAGCCTGCCAGCCTGCCTTACCACTTTGCATACTGAAATCCAAACCCAATTTGACATTACAATGCATGCAGAATATAGATAACAATGCATTTAAGTTTATACACTAATACATCAGATGTTAGTGTTCAGATTATGCAAATACACTCAACAAAAATATAAACGCAACACCTTTGTTACTGCTCCCATTCCCCATGGGATGGACGTAGAGACCTAAAATTCATTCCAGATACACAATATAACCATCCCTCCCAAACAGTGGTCACAAATCAGTCCAAATGTGTGGTAGTGGGCACATCTGCTATATTGAGATAATCCATCCCACCTCACAGGTGTGCCACATCAGGATGCTGATCTGACATCATGAGTAGTGCACAGGTGTACCTCAGACTGCCCACAACAAAAGGCCACCCTGGAATGTGCAGTTTTGTCTCACAGCAAAATGCCACAGATGCCACAAGCAATGAGGGAGCGTGCAATTGGCATGCTGACAGCAGGAATGTCAACCAGATCTGTCACAACCGCAGACCTCGTGTAACCACACCAGCCCAGGACCTCCACATCCAGCAGGTTCACCTCCAAGATCGTCTGAGACCAGCCACCCAGACAGCTGCTGGAACAATTGGTTTGCACAACCAAACAATTTCTGCACAAACTGTCAGAAACCGTCTCAGGGACGCTCAACTGCATGCCCGTCGTCCTCATCGGGGTCTTGACCTGACTCCAGCTCGTCGCCGTAACAGACTTGTGTGGGCAAATGCTCACATTCGATGGCGTCTGGCACGTTGGAGAGGTGTGCGCTTCACGGATGAATCATGGTTCACATTGTTCAGGGCAGATGGCAGCTGAGAATGTCCCAGTTCTTGCATGGCCAGCATACTCACCGGACATGTCACCCATTGAGCATGTTCGGGATGTGCTTGACCGGCGTATACGACAGCGTGTAAGTCCAGCGATATCCAAAAATATTTATCACGATATATATTTGAAAATTTGCGATAACATATAACTGACGATATAATTGATGCGAGACAAAATACAACTCCACAACATTACTAGCGCAAAAAGACAACCTTCCATTTATTTTCACTTAAACAAGAAGCTGGTTTTTATGTACATTAAAGCTTTATAAAAATGTAACAGTGCAAATGCAAATTCCTTGCTGAAAGTTTAACCAAAAGGCATTTCCAGTAGAAATGGGCTGACATATCCTGAGCATAACCATGTATAATATCCACTGAAGTTAAAAAGAGGTGCTTTGCAACATTAAACTGCAGTGTGCAGTACGTATTTTTCGGACCATAAGGTGCACGGGATTATAAGGCACATTAAGCGAAACAAAGCAGTCAGATAAATCAAACTTTATTAAACTCATTCTTCTTGCTTCCTCCACTTCTGTACCATTGATTCATTAATGTTGAATTCTCTGGCAGCTGCTCTATTCCCATGTTGTTGCAGTATATTAATGACTAACCTCGTATTGTGGATGGATTATCTCAGTTGTTCTCCTGACTGAAGATTGGTCCTTTTACAGCATCCTGCCATGCGATTGCATTTGTCTCTAACCATGAGGAACCTTCACGTTAACTTTTATAAGTGGAAAAGTGTTAGTGTTCGTCCTCCAGCTTCACTGTTTATGTTATGCTAACATAGCTGTGTCGCTAGCGATCACGTAGCACATCATTATATACCAGCTAGCCCAACTTCAGTAACCCTACAAACGTCACTGCTGTTTAGTTTCCTGTCTTCATTTATGTTGGAAGTGATAGCAGAGCTGTACGTTTGATTTTTTTCAGAAATCTCTCAGTCAGAACATGCTATATCATGTTTAGGTAACTAGCGAAACTAGCGAGCTAACTTCCGCTAGCTTCCTGCTAACTTCTAACTCCTTAAATGTAATAAATTTTGTTTTCATGGATGCCTGGAAGTTAAACTTCATAGTTACACCTGGTAAAGCAGCAATGCTGATCGTTTTATTAAAGATGAAAGAATTTAGACAGTTTTTAACTCTCAGTGATGCTGCAGTGTTCGTTTGACCTGAAGCATACAGAGTTTAGGACCCAGATTACTCCCAGATTTAAGAGCATCTTAGTCCGACAATAACGACGGCCGCTTGCATGTTCTGCAAAAAAATGTGCTTTGTCGTGTATCTGACGGACAAACACCAAACCAGTTCCACATCACTGAAGTTGCACCATTTTTACAAACCAATTCTGGTTCATCTGTTTCACTCAACAATCGGCCATGTGCGTATGAAAACAAAGGCACTGCGCATGCGCGTTTTACTCATATTCTATCGCGATATTTCATTTTCCTATCGTTGCCTAACATTATACCAGTATTACCGTGAACGGTATAATATGGCCCAGCCCTACTGCTAAATAATTATATTTATAAGAAAACACAAAATATGTGCCCAGCCGTAACAGCGTGTACCAGTTCCCACGAATATCCAACAACCTCGCACAGCCATTGAAGTGGAGTGGACCAACATTCCACAGGCCACAATTGACAATCTGATAGACTCCATGCGACGATGTGTTGCACTGCATGAGGCAAATGGTGGTCACACCAGATACTGACCGGTTCTGGGTCCCCAGACCCCCAATAGCGCAAAAAACTGCACATTCCAGGGTGGCCTTTTGTTGTGGGCAGTCTGAGGTACACCTGTGCACTACTCATGATGTCAGATCAGCATCCTGATGTGGCACACCTGTGAGGTGGGATGGATTATCTCAATATAGCAGATGTGCCCACTACCACACATTTGGACTGATTTGTGACCACTGTTTGGGAGGGATGGTTATATTGTGTATCTGGAATGAATTTTAGGTCTCTACGTCCATCCCATGGGGAATGGGAGCAGTAACAAAGGTGTTGCGTTTATATTTTTGTTGAGTGTAGGTACAGTTCAAACTGTCAGTCACAACGTAGGAGTATCCTAAAGGAAACCCTTTAATGCTTTATCCCTTTATGACCCCTGGAACTCATTGGGGATCATAATTCAAAAAATTAATATAACTTTGTATTAAATAAGACATTTACCAAGCTAGCCATTGTGACCATAAACTCAACAGAAGTAAGCAAGAAGTCAGTGGTCATTTTCTCGTAGAGTTCTTTCAGAAGGCGCTGACCAAAGACTGCAGGTTTGGAACAGATACATCTACATTGGTTACATTTTTCAAACATGCCAGCTCTTGCCACGCTTATATGCGTGTACCCACGCTGCTGTCATTCCTGGTATAAATGCTGGTGAGTCTCAGTTACACGCAAAGCTACTGGTGTGTCTCATCAGTATGTGATACATCAGGATACGTAATGAGGCAACTTATCAAAATAAAACATGTACGGCTACAGTTGTGAGGGCCAATATTTTAAACTATGCTATGATCTTTTCCTAATGCAACAGGAGGCTTTTAGTACCCAAGCCTAACCAGCAAAAGACAGCAAAGTGAAAAATTAGTTACAAAGAAACAAATCAGCCAGGCGGCAAAAAACACACATGTCATAAAGGCATCCTGTGGCTGAGAGTTCAGGACTTTTACAACAAAAATAAGCAGCTGGAACTTTGCATAAAGGGTTCCCTTTAAGTCATTTTGTGTAGTATTACAGCATGTTTTTAAACTATGCACTTTTGAAGGGAAATGACAAATTGACAGAAAATGCGAAATGTCCCCAAAGTAGGGTGCTCTTTGTTCCGGTTGCATGATATCTTATAGAAGGGATGCATTTGACTGAAGCAAATGAAACAAGTGCTCTCATAGTCATCTTGTTTGCATGCCAGGAAATAAGCACATTCTTTTTTGAAAAAGTTATTCTTGCACTTTGGCACTTTAGAGTCATGGTATATCAAGAAAGTAAATCATCGTCATCAGCTTATTGTACATGTCACTGACTTGCAGTATTATTTGCATCATCAGTATGCACGCCCCCTGTTTCATATTCTGCCATTAGGTGTTGTGTTGCAAATGCATAACAGTGTATTTCAAGGTCTCACTCCATAATTTATGACCCCCACCCTCCAGCACTGACTCAGCAGGTGTCTCAATATGTTGAATGTATAACTTGGCCTACTGTGAATAAACACAGGGAAATGAACTGTGTGCCTTTCACTGTTTTCATTTCATTTGTTTCACACTGTTCTCAGGCACACCATTATCAAACAGCCTTCACCCTCTTTGAATACATCTGACAAACCAACATACCTTCAGATGGAGCACAAGGAGATGGTATTTCACAATGTGTATGTGTGGAGAAAATGTGCGCATTGAACTTTGAGAAAAATGCAAGATAAGTGCTTTTAAACAAGTAGTGTGTTACCAAGTCATTGTCAGCTGGATTGTTTTGATACACTGTTCCAAAAAATAGTAATGTCAAAGTATCTTACAGTTTTGTACTGTTTTTCTAGAATATCATTAAATTTACATAAATAGACTGTGATTTTACATGTCAAAGGTAAAACAACATAACATCACTGTAAATATAGTAAAACACAATTGACTTGGTTTTAAATATATGTTTTTGTACATATGCATATTTAGATTGTAAAAATACATTCAGAAATGTATCATAATTTCACAAATATCTGTCTGTTATGTGAGAGAATGATCTGTTAAATTCAAATGTAATACTATGGAAAAATATATAAAATGATCAAAAATTAATGAGAATAATCAATAATTAAAGGAGTATTTGAATTATAATTTTGCTGAAAATTTCATGTCATCTCTGATTCAATAATTCAGTGAAAATATAATTAATAGGAATAAAAACTAAAAAAAAACATATAAAACATTGCACGCTGTGCTAATTATATATTTTAAAAAATAAATGTAGAGGTAGGAATTGCAATTAATATAAATCTCAAAGTATTTCCAACATTCCTGAACAGAAATAGGCCTCTGCACCTGGGGTGAGGGTGTGGCCATGAAAACAATGTGACATGCCATTGGATGTCATTGACCTTGTTTATAGGTAATTTTATTGTTTGATCACATTAAAATGTTCCTAATTTAATGTCTAAACGCAGAAAGGCAGAATCCCATGTGAAATTAGCGCAACAAACTCTATTTTCATTACTGAAAATAACTGTATTTTCCTGAGAAAGTTATTTTCTGTTATTTTACGGTAGTATTTAGGCACCCCAGCTGCTGGAATATTACCATTTTTATAAAAATGTTTTTTTTAACAGTGTAGATATAGTACTCGTGACTCAGAGTTTCCATATTTTAGGATTTTAACAAATACTGCCAGTTTATTAGCCAACTGTCCTTCTTATGTTTTCCCTACTGGCAGGCTCACTAGCCAAATTGCTATCGTGGCAGTCTTGTCACATCATTAGATGGACACCACCTCTGTCATCTTGGACAGCAGTAGTAGTCCAAGTTCTGTTCTTCAGCTTAAGGCTACTCTAACCAGGACCTAAAACAGGTGGAGAGTTAACATATGCAAGTAAATGCAAGTGCTGTAAAAACATAGTGAAAAAGGTAGGTAAAGAACAATTTCTACAACTTGTGTTTTCTTCCCTTGAAAAATGTTACAGATGTTGTGAAAAGGAGTTTCTGTTTAAAAAGTGCTTAATTCTTTAATTATTTGTAACCTTTCCTGCCTGGCAGCTTCAGCAAGCAGAATCATGATCTGAATGTCCTGTTGTGTCCCAGCACATTTGCTTTGCCAAGACGAGCTCTATAAACTCTCTATAGGTTCCCCTTGGTTGACAATTTCTTTTTATGTTATTGTATTATTTTTTCATCATTCACATTAATATATGTATTGTGTAACAGTGCCAGAGCTGACAGGCAAGAGCTGTGTGTTTGTCATGAAACATACTGTTAAATATCCCAATTTTTTGATCTTTGGGCTGAAGGAAGAACAACACTCGGTGTATAAACGCTCAATCAACAATCTCTTTATTCCATACAATTCTCATTATTCCATACAACACTTTGAGCATTAACGTCTAGATGGGAGATGTGGACAGGAGGGTGTCCGCCAGATCTCGAAGTGTCTGACCGTTCCTCACATTCTTATAGCGTCAGCCCCCCTCCAAAGTCATAAAACCTAAACATTCACATTCTTTCTCTCTCAGTGAGCCTAAGTTATGACCTTGGCTTCCTGTGCAGTATGTTCTGTTCATTTCTAATCAGACAAATAAGCCGATGACTCTCTGAAAACAGTATTTCTTATATCTCAGCAGTATAATGCATCATAAAACAATGTAATTCATTCACAATAAATCAGCAGTCTAATGTAATACAAATGAGTTTAATAAATGTAATAGTTATCACCTTCTTCTAAGTCAGGAGAATAATGCAACCTAAAACTACATAATGATTTCACAATCTTTAATTAGAGGTATAACGTGGCATGAGACAGTATAGTAATCTCACAATACTTCATAATGATTCTGAGAAGCTACAACATTATCCCCCATGAGCCAGAGGCAGACAGAAAAAGGCCCAGGAGACCTGGGTTGTCTGCAGGCCTCCAAGAGTACTGAACACCCAAGGCCACATGTCCCAACAACAACCATGTGTCCACCACAGCAGAAGGACGAGGGATCCCCCAGACGGAGCCCCCTCAGCCAATGGGTTAGAGTCAATGGGCAGTCAACTCCATCAAGGCCATCCAAGCATGAGGCAAAGACAGGACTACAGTTCCCCAAGCACCCGAGAACAGCCAGACACCTGCCCGACACCTGGCAGAGACTGTTTACCAGTATGTTAACCTTTTTACTTGTTTGTGCTTATTTTACCTTGCTTACATGCTCTCATACCTCTAATTAGTACCTGGGAATTTCCCAGTACTCTGCACCAGTCCCAACTGCAACTTTAGGCCTACATCTATGGTTATTCCACCTGATATTGTCTTTCAAGAAACAGGGTCAAATCTAACCGAAGATTAGATTTCCTGCTAATGAATCACTATCGATGCAGAATGCCCACTGATGTAGGATGCCCCCTTGTTTTTACTAGCTACTTTATGTTAAGGTGAACCAAAAAGACTGACACCACAGTGTTCCTCTAGCTAATTGAGAATGCTGCGTGCAACATGCATTTGGGACAAAATATGGAAGTATGAGAATGCTATTATCTTTATATGCCATTCATTTGAAATGAATTTGCAGACATGGTTTACAAGGCCTAGAGTAAGTGCACGAGTGCAGGCTCGACCCTGCCAGTCGGGTTGCAGCATTACAAAAAGGCTCAAACAATTAAAGTAAGAAACTTGATGATGAGTTTCATAGACTTGTTAAATTTGCCTGTATACATGGAGCAGAGTAAATACAAAGGAGGTGGCACCGTTACATTAGATGAGTGAGCACTGATTTAAAGTGAAGCATCTCATCAACACTGAACATTTTTTGAACGACATTAAAATAGTTCACATCTTAAATTCTCTGAGACAAGACAAAGTAAAAAACAAAAACTTTTCTTTCAGGCAGTCTGTGCATGATCTCCATTCTGAAATTAGGCTGTTTTTCTTCCTAGAAGAATAAAAATAAGTGCTTTAAATCACAAATGATGCCTAATGACTTGGAGATCATTAAATTTTGATCTTTATAGCTGTATTATTTAATGCAAGGAGCATGCTCACCTTCAGTACATCACGCGCCTTTGATGTCTTGCCTTTCTTGTATCCCGAGGGAAGAAAGATGTTTGTTTGTTATTTTTATAAGAATGCACGGCAGTAAAAATTGATTGTATCATAATCCTGGCAGCTTTGACCACTTAAGAACCCGTTAGAGGGACATTGCACTTGGATGGGACTCACAAGATCTGTTAATGCATTGTTTTGTTTTCCAGTCAAAATGCAGCAACTAATGTACATTTTATGGTTAATCAGCCAAACATTAATTCCTCAACAACTACTAGATTGATTGTCAGAAAAGAGGGGAAATATTGCATGCCCTGTCTCCACTATTTAACTTGAAAAGCAAGCGATGTGCAATGATAACAGATGAAATTAATACTATGTTGTACATAAATTGATTCATGGCTGCTACTGTTAATCATTAGAATAAAAGGAGACCGCTGTAGGCATTAACTAAGAGTTGCAGTGAAATGCTAGTAATGAAACTGAAATAAGTTATTTCTGCAGTTGGCCTTGTTGCATATGTGCTGGTAAGAGTTTACCTTTGTATTTAGGGAGGAGAGTATTCAAATGAATAACTCAACCTATCCTATAAATGTTGGCATTTGGCGATTTACTGCAAACTGTGCAATGATTTAACACTGACAAAAAGCATGTTTCAGTGGGACATGGCTCAGTCACAGTGTGACTGTGCCTGGCTTCAGGACTTTTCGGGCAGACAAGGAGATGAATCTGAGCAGCAAGAAGAAATATGGAGGGGTTGCCCTAGTTGGGAGTGAAAAGTTGTGTTACTCTGGACATGTTCTGCAACGTTAGAATGTGTCCATATTACTTTCCAAGGGAAGTTGTCTTTGGTGTTGCTGTTATAATCCAGTTTGGATCAAAACACTCTTTGGATTCCTCCATCAGCAGACACAGAGAAAACCTCCTGGACATGCAGCTGAACACTCAGCTCTGCTGCCACAAAGACCAATACAGGACATCTTTACCACCTCATTTAGGTTTTCATTCATTGACTCATGTTTTTAAATATTTCTGGCTGACCTGACACAGTCATTTTCCAACTATTGGGATAAATAGAGAACCTCTTCTTTTTCTGAACACATTTGACCCTGCGAGTATTCATTCACTTGAAATGGTACTGAAAGATGAGTTTGTTGTGAGTGCAGTATTAAGGGTTTGAGTCCATCCTGTTGGATGGATAATAGTTACTTGATGAAGATGCACACAAGACAAACTCAAATTTTAAAATATATGTATTAATGGGAATCTTGTTAAATTAATGTATACAAGTATGTACAGTATACAGTATAAAGTGATATCACCAACTATAATTTCATTTCTATAATTAGATTTTTTCATTTTAATAATTTTTTGTAATGCTCTAAATGTGTGCTTTTGTTCAGTATTCAACCAACTGCATAAACCAATAAGTATGAGTTTGGGAGTAAAGTGTGCTCCAGGTATACACAACACAATATGCATGAACTAAATAAATAAAGGCACAAAGGGAGCTTTTGAGTGACTGGTCCAGTGTTGTAGTTTCAGTATTACTTTGGGGAGTATGGCAAGTCCAAGCAAGACGAAACCACATTCATGAAAACTGCCAGTAGCGGTTTTTGATACAGGCGACACGGGCGGTTGCCCGGGGCGGCATCGTGGTGGGGGGCGGCATCATGGGCATCGGCAAAAAAAATTAAAATAAAAATAAAAATTGCTCATACGTCATTCCAGCGCATATCGGGAATGGCATAGGCACCGATCGGTTTTCTATCGGCCATTTGCTGGGAGCAAGGGCGCCCTCCGTTTGCGAGGTGCGCCTGCTGCTTGCGGTACAGGGAGGAGAGGGCGGGGCTGCGGGGGATTCTCTGACCGGATGGAGCAGCATCTAATAACCAACTCGCAAAATAAAACAAAATAAAAACAAACCAACAAACACGAAAACAGCAGACATCATGATACAGACTTATAATTTGCACCGATGTTTTTTCAAAATTCTGTACACGAAAAGTGAGCGCGAGCCCTCAGTGCGCCTGCTCGCTGCTGAAGTCAAAGTAAACTTTATTGTCATCTCCGCTACATACAGTCCAGCATATAGAGAGACGAGACGACGAGGCTCCAGTTACAGCAGTGCAAGTAAACAAACAACAAATATAAGAAGAGTAAGAAAATAAATATACACTTTAGGACTCGGGGTAAAGGATCAATAACAATTTAAAATTTATAATTTACAGTTTGATGATTTAAAGTCTCACACACAACCCGTCGAAAGGGGAGGGGGGCCTGCTTCCAAATAGAGCACATTTCATTCATAATGATGTAAATCCAAGCCCATTCATGATTTGAATACTGGGTTGTGTGAAATCCCAGAAATAAACCCTAGACAAAGTGAATCTGTGAACTAAGGTGTAGGTTGTAGGGGATAGGTGTTCATACTGGAGTGCAAAATTAAAACCAATGGAAGATGGACAAGAAAAGTTCAAAGCCATCAGGTCCTCAGTTTAGAAAAAAGAGAAAAGAAGAGGAGGAGAAACGAGCAAAAGATGCAGGTAAGCAGATGTGTAATTGGATGATGGCAGGTCATCCTGAAACAATCAGAATCAGAATACTTTATTAATCTCTAAGGAAATTATGTGGGTTACAGTTGCTCCAAGAAGAAATGGTAAAAATAGCAACAGTAACAAACTAAACTCCAAACAATACATTATGTTACAGATTTTAATATTAATTAGTCATTGTCAGTTGTTGATTCGTCTTGTTCTCATTGTTTGACGAATTATGATGGCTATGGTAGCCTTTTATGTTAATGTACAATCCTTAATATGTTTTATGTGTGTGTGTGTGTGTGTGTGGG